>NC_137816.1:49273665-49389213 GCF_963921795.1 Nannobrachium achirus
TGGCCAGACAGACCCCTTCGGACACGGCAGACATGGAGAAACTGGGATACAGCTTGGTCAGGTATAACACATGTGATGCTCCCTGTGAAATGGTCCCCAACTCCCCACTCTTTCTGCATAACTTCCTTCGACCTTCGATGTTAACACAGTACAAAGACTTATTACTTATTACTTTGAGTGTGGGGAAAGTACTATGAAATAAACCAGATCACTCAAGAAAGATAAAATATGTCAAACATCACATGTGATCTTGGTGTATCACATTGGATCTTCAGCGAAGTTTGTTAGAGTACCAGCTGTGGTGTGTAGAGTCACGGAGGCATGCCTAACAAATTAACTTAGTGGCTAATTGAAAGACTGCTGCCCCTACAAGCACATCTTGTGACTCCTCTTGTCCAGCCCTAGCGTAGGGATTCCCAACCAGTGAGCCCTGTGAGTTGTGAGGATATTGGAAGTGCCAAATAACCCATTAAAACCTGAGGTCTGCAAATGCTTTCTAAACCAGTAGTTCAGGGTTTTTCAAAAATAGCAGATTTACAAGCTTGCAGCATGGCATGAAGTGATGCATCAAAATAAACAACATGCTGTAAAAATGCACCCGGCCCACCTATCTGACCACTTAAAACGGTTCACGGTGGGCCGCCAAAATCCACATGAGTTTGGGTTTGGGAAGCGCTGCCCTAGATTGGTCCATACAGAAATGGCCTGCTAATAATGACCAGTTGCTTGTTTTGAGTAATATTATCATATGACCCGAAAAGATTTTTGAACTGATTCACTTTGATCTGAGATTCTGAGTCTCAGTAAAATGGACATTTAACAAAGATGCGTACAGTAAAAGATAGGATAATGTGCCTAAAGTTAAACTACATTTTGATGATCGTATCAGTATTTCTGAACATGAATAACCCACCCTCAGCTAAAATCTGAAAGCTCTGTGACAACTTGGGGCAACAGTTTCTGGAGCTGACCAAGTTGATTATTGCACCCCTGCTGAGAAATGTTTGCACTTTGCACCTAAATGATTGGAGGATTCAATGTATTGTGAACAGCTCTGCAACAGAAATGGTGGAGAAGCTTTAACATGCAAAATATATATATAAAAAATAATGTAATTCTTGATTGAATGCTCAATTTGGATTGACCAATCACAACATTCTGCAGTGTCTGTCAGCTCATTTACAACACCTCACAACTATAATTGACTTTTATTTAGCACAAGCATTTAATACATACATTTGTGTTGTACTTTGTCATTATTTAAAACTTTTTTCATAGCAATGCAATAAGCAAGATAATGAACAGTCATTGTCGAGAGATGAACCATAACAGGCTGATGCAGGACCTTGAATCAGGGTTTATTTCTTGAAGTAATGACCGCCTCACTGATCATTATTCCTTTTTCGAAACTACATTTTGTAGCGCAGTAGAAGTGTAAAATGTGTTTGCACATGTCCTTACAGGGTTGTGGTGTGTAACCTCTATCCGTTTGTGAAGACTATCTCTAGCCCTGATGTTACCGTGGAAGCTGCCGTGGAGCAGATTGATATTGGTAAGTCGTGATGATTGTGTAGGGGTGTGTGTGTATATTGTGTACATGGATATCGTCATTGTCGGGTGGAAACCTCGTATCTCCCAAGTTTCAAATTTGTGCGTTGTTTCACAAAGTAAAGCGCTGCTTCATCATACAAGGCCGTCGCACAAAAGTAGTGAAAATAGCTTATAGAACCGCTGTTTTCACTAGTTTAAATAATTTTTAAAATGATAAATGCTAAACAGTTTTGGACAAGGTTTTTTTTTCTCCCGACAATGACGATATATGCATACATACACACACCCCTACTGTGTGTACTGCATATAATGTAATCATGTCATGTGTATACTGCATATAATGCTGTGTGTTGTATGTTCCTAGGTGGAGTGACTCTGCTCAGAGCAGCAGCTAAGAACCATGCCCGTGTCACCATTGTGTGTGACCCTGCTGACTACTCACTGGTCGCCACGGAGATGGAGGCTTCAGAAGGCAACGACACAACCCTTGAAACACGCAGGATGTTGGCCCTCAAAGTAACACCATTGAAACTGTTAAAATGCTGTTTTTGTTTTATCTTCATTCTTTGTCATTGCTTTGTCACATTTTCATGCTGGGGGAGATTTTTGTAAAGGGGAACTCTGAACCTAAATCCTATTTTTCCCATGTGCAGATTTTGTCTGTGTTTGTATATCGGGACAACATACGCTATGTCTTCTGTGTATTGTAGTGCATGTAAATGCACATTGTAACGCGCTTTGGACGAAAGGCACTATAGAAATGCAGACCTCTCAGAAACCTAAGTAGGTCAGTGTGGCTCTGGTTCAAAAGTCAGTGAATTTGGTCAATAAGTTGACTGCCTTCAAAACCCCGAGGAATTTTAGCCCCTCTCTTCATTTACTCTATTTTTATTATTTTCCCGAGAGTGAGGGTGAGTGCAAACCAAAGTCCTAGACAGGTCTTTATCGCTAGTGTGTGGAGTCAGTTTATCTTCTGCATTTCGACCTCTGACCTTTTTGCCTCATAGATTTTACCATGTTGAGCAGAATGGACACATTTTAACTTGTTCCCCCACTCCTGCCTACCTTTCGTCAGCTTGTTCTTTGTAAACAAAACACTTTCAATGATTTCCTACTCAGGCCTTTACGCACACAGCGCAGTACGATGATGCCATCTCTGACTACTTCCGTGGCCAGTATAGCCGTGGTGTTTCCCAGCTGCCCCTACGCTATGGCATGAACCCCCACCAAGCACCTGCTCAGCTGTTCACACTGCGGCCCTCTCTCCCCCTCACAGGTACAGTTACAGACTCAAATGTACCTGTGTTTGTGTTCAAACTTTGTTTAGAAAAGGTAGACTTTGTGCATGATGATAATTATGATTAATGAAGTAATAAAGGTCTGTTGTCTCATGTTAACTTCCATTTGCTCGTTTGACAACTATCCATTGTTCACGTTGCATATCATTCCCTTTCCCAGTGGTCAATGGCTCCCCTGGCTTTATCAACCTGTGTGATGCACTCAATGCCTGGCAACTGGTCAAAGAATTAAAGTCTGCCTTGGGCATGCCTGCTGCAACCTCCTTCAAACATGTCAGCCCTGCTGGTGAGAGAAACGTAGGCGTTAGAAAGGATGGTAGCAGGATGATGTGGAGACGCATGCATACCTCTCCCCCAAATATTTTCTTTTATAAGCAAACATGCATACCAAAGAAGTTCATTCATTAAATAAATTCATGCAGTTTTCTTCTTCCTTTTGTGGGAAAGGTGCTGCTGTGGGAGTTCCTCTGAGTGAGGAGGAAGCCAAGGTGTGCATGGTGAATGATCTGCTGAAGGACCTCACACCACTGGCCACAGCTTACGCCAGGGCTAGAGGTCAGAAAATAGCAAATCTAGTATTAGATTGTTGGGTCCGATTACAGATGTTTTGACGTAAATTTAGATTTGATTGCAGTTTCTATTTTTGACAACATTTAACATATAGCAGTTGATTTTTGTTTATTCCTGTCTTGAACTGGTCCTCCTGACTCTCCTTTAGGTTCTGACAGGATGTCATCTTTTGGAGACTTCATTGCGCTCTCAGATGTGTGTGATGTCCCCACTGCCAGGATCATATCCAGAGAGGTTAGATTTAATTATGTTAATGTGTATTGAATTTTTACAGGCTTACAACTGAAATGCACATAAAATAATGAATCGCATTTGTATAGCGCTTTTCCAAGTGCTCAAAGAGCTTTACAATGTTTCATTCATTCATACTGAATGAATGAACAAAATGGTTATCCAGGTGACAAACAACCTGCTGCTGCTTGGTGACTGTAGATCTGATTTCAGGTGTCTGATGGCATCATTGCCCCTGGATATGAAGAAGAGGCCCTCAAGATCCTCTCTAAGAAGAAGAACGGCAACTACTGTGTACTTCAGGTGGGAAACAACATGGCAATTTCCTGTACGGTTATTTATTATTTTTGGGGATGTGGTGGTTTGTTAAAGAGCCTTCTTCCTCTGTTAGATGGACCCAGAATATGAGCCTGATGAGACGGAGGTGAGAGTGTTGTTTGGTCTCTATCTCAAGCAAAAGAGAAACGGAACGCTCATCGATAAGGAGCTCTTCAGCAACGTTGTTTCCAAGGGCTCCGTGAGTATTTGATTCCAGCAGTAGTTCTCAAAACATTTTCATGTTGGGGACCCCCACATTTATATTAATATCTATTTAGCCATAGACCCCCATTTGAAAAGATTTGGTGCCAGCAGGGATGCCCATAAGATTTGCTTTAACAATTTTCACAACTCTTTGAAGATGACTACTACAAGCTCAGCTTATTTTCGCATAACTTAAGTACAACATGGCTTTAAAGTGGTTAAACTGATTTTGCTGTTATATTAACACATTTGTCTGGGGACCCCCTGGAACACCCTCAAGGACCCATAGGGTTCCCCAGCCCTCACTAAGAGAACCACTGAGTTACAGCATCTAATACCTATTCTACAGAACACTGACTGTATCTGGGATCTACTTATATGTTTTCTTTTGTATGTTCAATTGCAATGATCAAGTTCTGTGTCCCAATCAGCTCTCTGAGAAGGCTGTGAGAGACCTCATCGTGGCCAGCATTGCTGTCAAGTACACCCAGTCCAACTCTGTCTGCTATGCAAAGGATGGACAGGTAAATATTATCAAGAGGATGAAAGGCAAAGGGTGAGGAATCTGAGGAGTAAGGAAAATAAATTAATCATATTTCTTGTCTCTTTTCCTTTAACAGGTAATTGGCATTGGCGCAGGGCAGCAGTCTCGCATCCACTGCACTCGGCTTGCGGGTGACAAAGCAGATAACTGGTGGCTGAGACATCATCCACGTGTTCTCTCCATGAAGTTCCGCAGTGGCGTGAAGCGGGCAGAGATGGCCAATGCTATTGACCAGTATGTCAGTGGCACCATCGGAGAAGTAAGTGGGTCAACACGCATGAACACAGAAACATACTTCACAGAATGTATAATGGGCAATCGAGATGGAATTTAGGATTGGCACGTCTCTAGGCATATAATTTATGTCACTGGCAGCCAAATTAAATTGGAGCATATGATATGAGTTATGTGAATAATCAGTCCTGGTTTGTCTATTGCATTTAGAGGTGAACGTAGTCAGAGCTCATTATTCGGCACATCAGATACAGGCGCAAAATGTGGCCTAATTACTTGTTCATTGCTAGCACGCAAACACTGATGTTCTCCAGTCTTTGCGTGGTTATTTACTGGCCAGCACTGTTCCCTGGCTCCAACATGACACTGTCTTTGAGCTTTTGGATAGTTCAGTGATAGCCCATGTGACCCTGGTCTCTCCCGCCAACTAACCACCAAGAAGGGAATTTTCTATTTTGAGTGTGATATAATTACATATCTCCTTAATCGTAACATTTTGGATTGGAATGTAACACTTGATGTGTGAATCTTAACACTATATTTTAAATGGCGGCAGGGCCCGGACATGGAGTTGTGGAAGAACATGTTTGAGGAGGTTCCCGAGGCCCTGGAGGAGACTGAAAAGAGGAACTGGATAAGTTCTCTCCAGGCCGTGGCTCTCAGCTCTGACGCTTTCTTCCCGTTCAGAGACAATGTGGACCGCGCTAAACGGGTAAGCAACTCAATTTGCAGGCACTACAGAGCATGAGAGATTAGGCTAGTTCTTATTTTCAATTCACCTGTACTGTAATCTGACTCACAACTTTTATTATTCTTGTACTGTGATCTTGAATGCCTTTATTCAAATATGGACTGCTGTCTAACAACAATACAGTAATATGGGAGATTGAACCAGTGTTAATTTTGACAGCAAATTCTGATTTGGTCCTAGTCTTTTGAATAACACCATTTAGTTTTTGTCATCTTGAAATAGACCGTTTGTCAGCCTTCTGATTGGTCCCTGAGACTCCCTGACTGGCCAACCAGAAAAAAACATTCACTTTTTGCTATCGGGGGTGGAGTTTGTGCAGTGGAGAATGTTGCTTCAGGCTTTCAAAAACTGTCCGCAGTGCGCGACACGGAGATCGGCCGGTACGGTGATAGCGACGGCAAGCGTCAAGCGATCTCGCTCATCATAACGAATAAGCTTCAACAAACTAGTTCACATGTACCTTATCAATGGTCTAAGAGTCACGATTGGGTACATATAATTTAAATGGGCAGAATTACGAAAAGCCAGCCTATTATGTGAGGAGAAACATTCTCTCTGTCCTCTTCCTAGTACCCAAGATGCAATGCGCTTCTCTTTCTATCTCTGATCCAGAGGATTAAACTAATTAAAACATTTATTTTTCGGGGGAAAACTACTGTTTTGCTATGTAATTACTGTACCTTTTTCTTCCCTTTTTATTAATATCACGTAGATGTGTTTTTTGTGGTACTTTATATAGCTGTAATGAGGCTATGAAGGGAAAAAAAATCCCATCCACTTCCACTATAAAAGAATCTGCAAAGAGGATTCTGTCCCACTGGGATTAAACACATTAAAACATATATTTTCGGGTAAACCCCCTGTTTTGCAATGTAACTACTGTACCTTTGTCTTCCCTTTTTATTAATATCACCTAGGTGTTTTTCCTTTGGTACTTTATATAGCTGTAATGAGGCTATGAAGGGAAAAAAAATCCCATCCACTTCCACTATAAAAACAATCTGCCCAGGGTTAATGTCCCATCATAGTAACAGGGCAGAATGGGGCGGGATTTACAAAAGGGTTTATTGTTTAGTCTAAGTTGCCGGCTACACGGAGCTGGATATTTCTGAAGCTAGACATTTTTTTGTGCGGTTGGGGCTTGCAGCCACACGAAGCTGGATATTTTGGCCGCGAAGCTGGATATTTTTGAAACCGGATAAATAAGTGAAGACATTGAAAAATATCCGATTCACTGGATCCGTGTAGACATGGAACCCGGATATCTCTGAAGACTTTACTGTGTGTGTGCTTGTCCCCCTACTAAAAATCCAGATCCGTATAGCCTAGGCCTTAGGCCATGGCTACAAGGAGCTGGATTTTTCATATATCCCGGTTTTTCAGATATCCACATATATCCAGCTTCATGTGGCTGCAAGCCCCAACAGCACAAAAAAATGTCTAGATTCAGAAATATCCAGCTCCGTGTAGCCATGGCTTTAGTCAGTGAACACTGGATGATCACTGGATTGACCCCTAAATGGCTGCTTGTGTAACTGATTTTGTTGACCCCCACCCCTCTTGTCTCCATAGAGTGGTGTTGAATACATTGCTGCCCCAGCGGGCTCTGCAGCCGACGAGGTGGTCATTAATGCCTGTAACGAGCAGGGCATCACCCTGGCACACACCAACCTACGTCTCTTCCACCACTGAACATCTCCCCCTACTGGTCGTCCTGAACTGCTGCCATTAGTTTTTCTTCTCCACAACATGGCTTTTGCAACATTTCCTTAAGCTTAGACATTCCTATCTTAACACTGAGATGCACAAACACTAGTTACATTCCTGATAACTGTTACTGATGATTCAAAGCAATGTCCATATTCTTCCTTGAACTTTAGAATAAATTCTCACTGAAAAGTACTTGTGTTGCATGTTAGTTTCTTAACCTCTGTCAAGAGGATATTGCTTTTTGTGTAATTATGATGTAAAGGTACAATATATATCATTTTACTAATGTATATCCTTTGACAATGCTATTGTGGTACTAATATTAGTGCCACAATAGTAAGAAACATGAGACTTATTAAAGTTTGAGTATTTTCCAACTTTATTAAAATAAGGGATTCTTTTCATCAACGGTAGCAAAAACTTTGGCACAGACGGTAACATACAAAAATAAGTTTGAATTCACACACTGCAGTTCAAACATTCACACACTGTGATTAGGATAAATTAAGAGAGAAGTTAGAAAAATTACATATCAGTGTCGATCACAAACAGTGCTACCCCAAGCGACAGTGAAGGGGCTACAGAAAGTTAAAAAAAACAATTCATACAATTTTGTACATGACCATTACAACACTACATCGGCATTCTTCAAAACAGTGCTTGATTTCTATTTTCTTTGGGAATCTTTATTAGAAAACTATTTTCATGCCGAAAGAAATGGCAATTTTGGAACTGTATACTGTAAATCTGAACATCAAACCCTAAAGGTTTGCATGAACACGTGAAGAGAAACACGGGATGGTCTTAATCGAAATCAAGAAATTTCCATTAAAGGAAAAAGAAAGCAAGACACTTAAATCACTAATTGACTTACAGACATTTTAACACGATTAAAAAGGTTGCCAAATGACAGCCAATGTAATAGCACTTGTGTAAGGCAGCAGGGCAGTGTAACAGTTACAGTTGAATGTGTTAAGCTCATGACAAAGGGTACAAGGCAGTTATTTCAGTTCAGTCGCAGACAGGACAGCTCCCGTCTGCGTTATGCAGTAGAATGTTTGGACGGTGGAGGAACAGCTCTGATGGGGGACATCCTCTACTCCGGCTGGTTCTGGGCAATGTGTACGTCAGCCAGCACCTCAGGTCTGAGGCATTCAATGGGACACTGAATGTTCGTCTGGATGAGTTGAGAGGAAAATATGAGTGTTGTATTTTCATAAACGCTTATGTTGAACAAAAACAAGAACATCCTTTTCAATTTTATTTTCATCAACTCCTACAGTGTATCAATAAAAAGTGATTCTCTTAAATGATAAATGCTGTATTTATATACCTCCTTTTGCCAAAGATACATTACATTACATCACATCACATAACATACAAGATGCATTAAAGATGAATGCATTACATTCACACACCAACGACAGAGACAGCATTGCAGGGCAACAAGCTGCTTGTCAGGGAGTAGTTCAGGGTTTTGCTCAGACATTTCTACATCAGGAAGAGCAGGTATTAAACTGGGAAGCTTCCGAATTCCCAGACAACCCCTGTGTCTTCTAGACCCGTGCCACTCCCTCTCGTGCCACAGAAGAGGGAAGAATATTTTCATTTCATTCTACTCACCACCTTGCGAAGAGTGTGGTCTCCATATCTGACAGGCTGCAACAGGCTGGCATCAACGTCAGAACCTCGTGGTTTGTGACAGTTCTCGCATCGCCAGCCCTGATGAGACGAAGCAGACACGTTTGCATGCATTATCACATGACAGAAAACAGGCACCTAAACACCAAATCATGTTTTGTTGAACAGCCGCATCGCTCGCCAAGATTAACTGATTTTTGAGCAAAGTGTAACGCATTTCCACAAATAAAATCATTCACGACGAGGGACAAAGTTGTACGACGAAGCATAAATTGGGCTTAAAGTCATTATCTGTACTGAATTTCAGTGTGGTCTTCTCACCTGTTGTCCCCCAAAGCAGGTGCAGGTGCAGATGGCACCCAGGTACTCCTTCTGCCACTGGTTGCCCACCTGGTATGTTTTACCGTCATCGTAGCACACAGATTCATCTGAATGGGAGCACAGACACATTGAGGATCACATGCTGCACAAAAGAGAGAACCTGACTCCGCTAGATGGTGGCAAACTCTGGTGACGGTTTAAGGGGACGTACGTGGTTCACACTTGAACTCTCCCTTGCCGTTGCCCAAACAGGTGCACGTCATCATGTGACCGTTCTCTGCCTGGCGATCCCACTTCTCCCCGATTGGATAGTTCCTGCCGTTGTCATGGCACCATTCTAACATAATAAAAGAGTGCATGAGATAAATTATACACAATTTACAAACACGATATGTTTAGATGTAATTCTGCTTCATGTTGCATGCTATTGGAAATGAAAGCATGTACTGGTTTAAACTTACACTTTGAAAATAGCCGGTCTACAAGCTCACAACGTGTCGCTTTGCGGCTCGATGTTGAGCTTGTAGATTGCTTATTTTCAATGTGCGACACAACCAGGTATAAGTCATGCATAACTAAAACCCAAGGGCTTACTGGAGGAGTCGCATCTGAAGTGACCACTGCCCAGTCCCAGGCATCTGCACCACAGCTTGAATCCTGTCTCGGACATGCGCTCCCATTCAGTGCCAACGTCATGGTAGGTCGCCGTGAAAGTGTCATAACATGCGTCCTTACTGGTAGGCACACCGGCGTCTGGTACTGAATAAAGATGAGAGGGGAAAAGTTAGTCAAGCATCTGAAGACGTATCGTCATCACCTGAGTATGACTGCTCCCGTTAAATTAACAAATTGACTTGATTCTTACAAGTGTTGCCAGCAGTGATGACTTCTTCCAGAATCTTGTGCTTGAGCGCCCCCTTCAGGGCCTCAACAATCACGCCATAAGATGCCCCAGATGTCAGACCAATCAGGGTAGCGGTGGTTGCTGTATTTGGCAGACGCATCTGGAACAGGAAGAGATGGGATTTGTTAACATTGTAACTGAGATTTGAGACTCGATTAACAGTGTGGAATCTGAGTGTGTGGAATCTGATCAGCAGGGGTGTCGCACCAAATTCTGGAACCTGGGTACAAAGGATTCACTGCGGGCCCCCCATGAATGTTCTTCATATAGGGAGAGGGGGTTTAACCCATTTAGACATTATTTTGTGCTTTAACTATTGAAAAATCACAGATCTACAAGCTCACAGCTTATAGATCTGCTATTTTTGAGAATTGTGAAAATTTGTGCAAACTTTTTCATGTCAAGGACCCCCAAAATGATATGTATTTGGCCACGGACCCCCCATCTCAAAATATTTAGTTCCAGGTACCCCCCAGAAGCAAAATTGACAAATACATATATTGAAAGATTTACACACATTTTCACAACTTTTCAAAAATAGCAGATCTACAAGCTCGCTGTGAGCTTGTAGATCTGCTATGTCTCCATAGCTAAAGTATAAAATAATTAAGGCCCTTCCACCTTGAGCCCTAGTAACCCAGTCCCACTCCTCCCCCCCCCCCCCCCCCCCCCTTGTGATGCCCCTGACCATGACCCTCATGATCTGTGCATCTTTACCTGGAACATCTTCTCGTTGGCGTGTGTGAGTGGATTGCACGACACCAAGTAAGCGTTGCTCTGGCTGTACGGCTTCCACCTGATGATGGTCTGCGTCTGTGCCTCCTGCGGCACCCCTGTCTCGCTCTCTGGAAAATCAAGTGTAGAGCCAATGGGCACGTTGAGCTTCAAGACGGGCACCCTGTTACCCTGCGCGTCAGGGAGGGGCAAATAGACCAGCGGCTCATGCACCTGGCCGTAGGGCGACTGCGGGCTGCCGCCCTGCCCGCTGTAGTCGCTACCGCCGTTGTTGTTGTTGTACTCTGTGTACTCCACATGCTGGCCATGCTCGCCAAGCGGGTTCTGGCCGTTGGTGCCCACTACCTGTACGGTGTTGTCCGCATCAGTCTCGGGTACATCCAGTACGCCGGGGCCTCCAGGGCGACCGGGCAGCGGCAGCGTAAGCAAGGGGTCCGGATCTGGTGCGGGAGAAGGTGGGTTAGGGAAGCGAGCAGGTTAAACTGGAGGGGTGGGGAGGTTTTAAGCGCAGATGCTGTAGCATATCACATCCATCAGGAGGATACTGATGTGATATGCAATATATATATGATATATGATATGTAACACATACCATAATACATACATACATAAACACATAATACATATATGATATGATATATGATATGCAAAACTAAATATGTCATGGTTGGCTACAGTCCAATCATTCCAAGATACATTTTGAATTACTTTTCTGATGGTATTCAAAATGAAAGCTGTATTACGGTTTTAAAAAACCAAGGCTCAGCACGCAGTTGATTTGCTCAAGGCCTCCGCCTCAGAGGCTTTACAGCAAATCTCTATTGCAGCTAAGCATACAAAAAAGCTTGTCATTGAAAACAACACCATGTTGTTTTCTTTGTGTACAGAAATAAGGCTTTACCCGTCATAAATCCACGTTGAAATTAATTCAGACCATCACATTGTTTGAACCTGTACTGTACGTTTTCAGTTTATACTGTGTATGCATAGTAAAAATCCAGAGTGAAGATTTAAATCATTACTCCAGATTTTACAATGTTTTCCTTCAAGTACTCACGAGTCCTGGCTTTGCCCACGAGAGGAGTGCTTCTCTGCGTGCCCTGGAGAGCAATGATCTTGATGATGTACTCTGTGGCTGGTCTCAGTCCTAAGGATAGGAATCATTCACACATTAAGAACAATAATAATAATACGTCAGATTTATATAGTGCTGTTCTTAGTATGCAAAGTCACTTTACAACAAAACAAAGCAATATAAACAACTTTATTAGGAGAGAAATAGAAGAAGAAAACATTAATAAAGGACAGAAAGGGAGCACAAGAGTCTAGTTTGACTTCTCTCAGTGAGTGAATCATTGAGTTTCTTGAAATTAAACAGAAGTGAAAGCACCAAAAATGTCACGGGCCAGTTTTGTGAGGATCCCCCATGTGGGGGAGAGAGTGTGGACACACAGCAGAGCAGCAGGAACCTACCAGGGATGGTGGCGTAGTTTTGGCCAGCGTGGGGTCGTGGCGTGAGCTCCCGCGGGGCTCCTCCGTACTCCTCGTAGGTGATGTAGTATCCTGTGATACGCGTGGCGGGCGGCTGCCAGGTGAAGGAGATGGAGTCAGGGCTCAGAGAGGTGAACTGGATGTGCGTTGGAGCCTGGACCACTGGCATAGCTACAAAAACAAAACACACACACAGACATTATTGATTAGATCATCTGGAGGAGTGTGTCAGCACAGTAAAATCCGGGTTGTGTGTCTGTGCATGAGCATAGGAGCGTGGAACGAACCTGTTTCAGCGTTGAGGGTGAAGGGGGAACTCCTGGTGTTACCGTTAAGGGTGTACAGGTCTATGGTGTAGGTGGTGCCTGGCTCCAGACCTGAGAAGGCAAACAAGATATATTAACTTCAATATCCCCTCTCAATCAGCTCTCATCCTGTGGGCGTATGGAGGGTAACCGGTAGAGTCGCCGGGAAGAAACTCGCCCAGATTTTGTATTTGTTTTACTGAGAATAAGGTTAGAAATAACTTTAGGATACGCACATCTTTCTGAGGTTAAGATTAGGAATAGGGTTAGGTTTTGGCACCGTTTTACTGAGGTTAAGCTTAAGAATAAGGTTAGGTTTAACCGTTTAGGCATAGTTTACAGAGGTGATCTCAATGGAAAATAACAAATACACATAAGCCTTGCCTTACCCGAGTTTCCTTTTAGTTGACATTGTATCAGTGAACTGTACTGTCCTGCAACTATACCTTTTCCTATCCAAAACATCTAATAAATACCTCAGTCAATCAATCAAAAGGCATAAACCATCAGCCCAGGCGAGTTTCTTTCCGGCGACTCTTCTGGTATTGGTATGGAGCAGGTGGTTTGCCAGTACCTGTGAGGGTGTAGGTGCGCGCGTCCCCTGGGATGGTCCTTCTGATCGTGGGCCGTGTGCCTCTGATGGGTTTAGCCTCCACCAGGAAGCCGGTGATGGTCTCCACCTTGGAGCGCCAGGACAGGGTGATGGAGGACTCCGTCACTTCAGAGATACGCACACGTCTGGGTGGACTCACATCTGAGGAAGGAGGAAAATAACAGGAGGTTTTATTGGTGAATAAAACATGTGTGTTTGTGTTTTTACAAACTCAAGGTGGCAGCATACACCTGAATACCCGGCAATATATTTTATATATATTATGTGAGCTCCATGTATTTATTTTCTATTTGATACATTTTGTAAAAAATGACTTGTGTGCGTGCGTGTGTACTGTCTGTGGTTCGGGCAACAGCTGCTTACTCTCTAGCGTGGTAACTTCTCCCTCCAGGGGCCTGCTGGTGACTGAGTTCTTGAGAGCGTAGACGTACACCTGGTATGTGGTGGCCACCTATAGTGTATAAATACATTAAGTATTAAAGGAGATATTGAAATACGAAATGCCGAAGACAAGTGTGGTGCTGTATCTAGGACGCAGGAAAATACACATGGAGATGACATGTATCTGGTCAAAGTGCTGCTGGCAGTCAGCAGAAAAGTTATAACAAGATTGTGGTATAAAAGTGATCCTCCAAACTTGTGAGCAGTGGCCGTGCATTGTGGAGGATATGTATGTGATGGAGGGATTTACACACAAACTCAGGATACAAGAAGAACTGTTCCTCGAGAAAAGGGAGAAACGGACTGAATATAAAACCCAACGAAATAACACCACGAATATTTGAAATGGACTGGAAGTGTGATAATCAAAATGATGTAATAATGTTGACCCTGTGAATGTATGTACATGTAACGAACTGCAAATACAAATTAAGTTACTAAACAATATATAATAATAATATGTTAACCAGGTACAATAAATCCACAGTTATGGTTTTTAGTTTTTCACCATTAGTCCTGGTACGACAGCGCGGGTGGTGTCTGGAGCGATGTTCATCTCTTTGGTGGGTCCGTTGTGGTTCTTGGGGTTGACCACCACGCGGTAGCCGGTGAGGCGGGCGGTAGGGGCATACCACGACACAACAAAGGAAGACGACCCCACCTCAGTGATGGCCAGATCGGTCGGAGCTGGGATGGCTGGGGGGGGGGGGGGGGGGGGGGGTTAGCTAAATGTTAACATTGTTTTCTTTACTCAACAATAAACAGACCAACATACAGAATAAGTGTATACAGGGTGTCACTGTCTGCACATTTCTAAAGTGACAATTTAAGGAACTTTTAATACTTCTAAAATGACAAATTAAACATTGGCTAAATTGTCAAGTATTAGAGGAAGAAATTGTGAAAATAGCCGATCATGCTCACAACGCCTTGCAATGCGAGGCATTGTGAGCATGTAGATCTGCTATTTTCACAATAGAACCGTGTTTTACAAAATGTAATTCGTCAACTCTTAGTGCTCGTCAGGGTGGGGGGGGGGGTCCCCAGTTAAAATATGATTATTTGGGGGGTCCCCAGTTAAAATATGATTGTTTGGGGGGTCGTGGCCTGAAAAGGTTGAGAACGACTGCCCTAAAGAACCCCATACCCAACTTTGAGAACCAGTGTTCTAAATAGTACATGTGCTGGAGTCATTTAGTACCTGTGGCCTGTGTTCCCACCAGTGGAGTGCTGGGTGTGCGACCGTGCAGTGCGATGACTTTAACCGTGTACTCTGTTCCGGGGCGAAGCCCGCTCAGCACCACGGTGTCCTGGTCTCCCCTGGGTGCGGGACGCAGCTCTCTCTCGCCCTCCTCTGGGCTGAGGTACAGCACGCGGTAGGACGTCACCGTGCCGTCCGGGCTGTCCCACGTGATGCGCATGGAGGTGGCGTCCACGTCCGAGAAGGTCAGGTCTTTGGGACGGTCCATCGCTGCAGGGATCGAGGAAAGGAGGACGTTCCATTATCAACTTTCAGGTCTTTTACACAAATCTTCCATCAGGAAGAGGAACAGTTTAATCCATTTAGACCTGGAAGGCATCCGTGTCACTTGAGATTCGAACCTCTTTAACCATTATTTTATAATAGCAGATTTACAAGCTCATAGGTGCCACGCTATGAGCTTGTAGATCTGCTATTTTTAAAAGATCTTGAAAATGTATGCAGATCTTTGAATATATATATTTTTAAAGCGCCCCTGGAACAAAATATTTTGAGATGTGGGTCTGTGGCCAAATACATGTCATTCTGTGGGTCCTTGATTTTAAAAAGTACAATAATCACTGATATAGAAACATATATGGGGTAGGCCCACCCCTCCAAAGTCCATGTTGGTAGGTGCTGGAGGGGCACAGGTTAACGTAGGGTTCAGAAAGAGCCAACAAAGCAACGATAGAACGGTTTACTGTGTTACAAAATAATGTTCCTGTCATATGTAGATCTGGCTCGAGTGTAACATGTGAATTCATTCATGAATTAGTCGTTTTAAATCACCAGTTTGTGTTTGCGTTGTGTTTGTGGCGGGCTCGCTCTCCCCCTCCTCTGTAACCGTGATGACACTGATGTCGTAATCCACGCCGGGCTCCAAACCGCGCACCGTGTAATACCCAGTGGAGGAATCCACCATATCTTGGACCATTGGCATGCCCTCGCCTGCGGTTACCACTGTTATCCTGTAGCCAGTAATGGCCGTATAGTTCAGAGGGATCCAACGCAGGCCAATGGTGGCGTCAGTAATGTCGACAAAGTCAACATGGCGTGGCGGGGGGACGTCTGAAAGGGTTAAGGTGTATGCAAAGCGCAGGCAAGATCAGAAACAGAGGAAGACAAACAGATACTCTTGAAAGTTAAATAATTACAATGACTATGATGACAAAAGTAGCCATGCTATTTAGAGCTATTGCAAATTACTGTGATTAATAAAACATTCAAGAATAATAACCTTGATAAATTACCCCGAAAACATTATTAAAATAAGTGAGCAATGACATCACCCCCATGCAAATTGTAGGATAGACAAGCCAAAGTGTAGCCAAACAGACATAGAAAGCCATGTGGCAGCCATGTTAGTAGGACTGTGTAATTACAGTGGAAAGGACAGGTTGCATGATGCTGTTGATGAGATGTTAAGTCATCCTATTTTAATGCGATGTCGACAGTAAAGTATCCTGGAGAGAGATGGAATAAACCTCAGGAAGCTTGGTGTGACGAATCATTCAAACATGATTCTGTGGGTCCTTTTAAAAAGTACAACAACCACCTACGGTATATAGAAACATGTGTTTTTCAGAAAACTGTTAGGATTTAGAACAGTGGTTCTCAACCTGTGGTTCGGGGTCCCCAAATTATTTTGTGGATGATTGACTTAATGTGCAACATTGTTTAATCACTCAACAGTAAACAAACCAACATACAGTTTAAGTGTATAGAGGGGTATCTGCACATTTCTAAAGTGACAATTTAAGGACTTTTTAATACCTCTAAAATGACAAATGATACACTGGCCAAATTGTCAAATATTAGAGGCAGAAATTGTGAAAATAGCAGATCTACATGCTCACAACGCCTCGCTATTTTCACAATAGAATTGTGTTATACAAATGCTGTGGCCTGAAAAGGTTGAGAACCACTGATTTAGAAGACATTTGAAGAACCAGATCCTCAGGTCTAAACGGGTTAACAATGCAGCTTTAGCCACTCTTAGATCATTTTTATTGAGTCCAGTCACACTGACCAGTAATGGCGTTCTCCACCGCGGGGGAGGAGGGCTCTCCGTCGGTGCCCAGGGCGTAGACACTCAGCACGTACTCCACTGTTGGCTGCAGGCCGTTGAACGTCATCTCTGTGACATCTGTGACACGGCGATAAAAGGGACATGTAAGGGATTGTTGTTGTCACTTCAGTCCCGTCGTGTCACCTTGTCTTTATTGTCCGGCAGTGACTACCTCACTGTGCATTATTCAGCTAATTAGACGTGCTGCTTATGAAGATTAATCCTTTTGACGTGAAATATTGATTAACAAAGTATTAGCTTCCATACAAATATAAACAGAGGCAGAACAGGCAGGTCTGTAATTCAGACTAGTGAACAGACTGCTTGAAGGCTATATATTACTATTTGCAATATAGAAAAGCAATCTTTAACCAAAACAATCTAGCTGTATATATAGACCTAAAATAGAATTTTTGTGCAGAAACATTTGTAATTCTCATCAGCACATACCAGGGGCCACGACCTCGGAGAAGGAGGGTCCCAGGCCATTCTTGGGCACGCTGGTCACTCTGTACCCCCTGATGGGGCCGTGTGCCGGGGACCAGCGCACAGTGAGGGCGTTGTCTTTCACATCAGACACCTGCATGTCAGTCGGAGTCTCAAGGTCTACGGGCACAAGTTACAGAGAGAGAGAGAGAGAGAGAGAGACAGAGAGAGAGAGAGAGAGAGAGAGATGGACACATCATTCATACTGTATCCATACTGTACATTCAAACAGGCACGTGCACACCTAGACATAAAAGGGGGCTTGAGCCCTTGCCCTTTTATCTGTGTGTAAAAAAGTGCCCTCTCCAGACCATGAATGCAGTTTTTACTATGGTGAATGCCCTCATTCCATGCCATACCATTCAAGAGAATTGCCTTGTCCAAACTCTCCTGAACATGAATGCAACAGCTCATGTTGAAATAATTCCTCTCTCTGTGTAGAAATCAAGCATCGAAAATAGCCGACCTCCAAGCTCACAACACGTTGTGAGCTTGGAGGTCTGCTATTTTCAATATTTTCACCAAAAAGGCCCTTTTAGAAGTTTCAGCCCCTGCCTCTCTAACATTCTCTGCACGTCCCTGCATTCAAATCAAGTAGGCACGTTCATTTGCTCCTGAAGCCCACAGTTTCACAGTCCTGTCGTACCGGTCTTGTGTGTGACGTAGACTGGGGTGCTGGTGGACGGACTGTCCCCTCTCCCGGTGACAGCGTAGACGGTGATGGTGTAGTCAGTCCCAGGGTTAAGACCCCGAATGGTGGCCGTGGTCTGGGAGCCCGGGATGGTGAACTCCTGAGGGGTCTCACCGCCTGACACAGGGTGGGAAAACACACAGATCAGTGGTGGAAAAACTACTCACATAAGTGTTACTTAAAGGGGTACTGTCACCTAAAGGGGTACTGTCACTTTAAAAAGTCATCTTAAAAATATGAGTTAATATTTTTATGATGTCATTGTTGGAATGCGCAATTATAAGCCAATCTAATTAATTGACTGTACTTAGACTACTTACTGTACTGGTCAGCTGTTGTTGGGGGGCGAGGGGCAGATTACACTGTGGCATGAGTTTCAGACTATTTCAGACCGTTTTCAGAGAGACCACGTGACCTACTGTATCATACTATTATAATTTCAGAGCGTGTCAGCGGGCCTTTAAAGTTTTACTATGTAACTTTTTTTATAAAACAAATCTTAAAATTGTCCTAACTGTTAAATCGCTAAAGTTTTAGAACACCCACTCCGTTATTTTCAGCTTCTGAAGCCTTCTCTTTATATGTTTTCTATGAGCCGTGAGGGGGGGAGAATTTCGCGCCATGATGACGTAATCTGCATCATCTGTATACGTTGTGTATACGTTGCCCAATCACATCGCCGATCATGCACACATGGTACACTACCGGCCAATGCAGCGCATCTTGAAGTGGGGTCGCCATATTTGTAGTCGCCCGTGTGTCTCTTTACTCAAAAGCTAATCTCGCCTACCAGGCAGGGTGAAGTAGTCCGTTTCTCCGGAATGCCTGAACGCACAGGAACCAGGGACCCCTCTAAAGATAGCTCTCGGCGTTGTGGAGGCAGACGCGGGGGTGTGAAGGTACGAAAAACGGGCGAAAGACGCGAACGCGACCGCGGTTTGCTATATGGCTACTGACCACTAGTTGAGAATCTTACACAGTATAGCTTTAAGTAAAAGAAAAATTCTAAAAAATATTAGAAATAGAAAGTAAAAGTGCTGAATTCAAAATGTACTTGAGTGGAATTACAAAAGCACTGGTATCAAAATGTACTTAAAGTACCAAGAGTAAAAGCACTCAGTAGGCAGAATGTTTTATTTCGAGTTTTCAAATGTATAAAAATAATTTGAAACTAGCAGACCGACAAGCTCACAATACGTCGCATCGCGACGCATTGTGAGCTTGTAAGTCGTCTATTTTCAAATGGTCGAAATGTATAGGCTGAAGTGGTTCATTTATGTTTTGTAATATTAATAAAAATGTACAAAGTAACATATAACTAGAGTTTTCAAATAAATGTATTGGAGTAAAAGTACAATATTTGCCTCTGAGATAGATGTAGTGGAGTAGAAGTAAAAGTATTGAAAATTTGAAACACTCCAGTAGGCCTAATGTACAAATACCTAAACATTTTACTTAAGTACAGTACTTAAGTAAATCTACTTAGTCACTTTACACCACTGACAGAGATTAAAACACAGCTGGTGTTAGCTCTAGATTAAGGCATGGGATGGAGGCTGATTAAGGCACTGTACACACCTGTGGATCCGTAGGTAATCCTGTAGTACCTCACTGTGACAGAGGGGGCGTCCCAGCGGATATTGATGCTGTCGGGGGTGGATGAGGTCACTTCCAGGTCGGTGGGAGCGTCGGAGACTAGGAGGGGGTTAGAGAAGAAATCATGGGCATGAATACTTTAAAGAAAGAAGTACCACGGATCAACGTCTTGCACTAACGCAGAATACAGCTGTCAGGAGAGGATGCGGAGGATCGTGCACGATGCAGCCATCAGGGGTGTCGCACCAGATTCTGGGCCCTGGGTACAAGGATTCACTGCGGGCCCCCCATGAATTCATTATTACGCATTATTTTGTGCTTCAACTATTGATAAATAGCAGATATACAAGCTCACAGTGCGGCACTGAGTGCCGCGCTGCGAGCTTGTAGATCTGCTATTTTTGAATAATCGTGAAAACGTTTTCTGAAAAACCTATATTTCTATTTCAGTGGTGCTCAAACCTTTTCATGTGAAGGACCCCCAAAATTACATGTATTTGGCCGCTGACCCCCATCTCAAAAGATGTTGTTCCAGGGATAATGCCCCTCCACCTTGGGCCCTAGTAACTCAGCCCCACTTTTCCCCCCCTTGTGACGCAGTCATCAAGAAACTCACTGGTGGCCTGCGTTCCCTGCAGAGGCGTGCTCTCCCGGTTGCCGTTGACGGCGTACACGTGGATCAGGTACTCGGTCTCCGGGACCAGTCCGGTCAGGGTGAAGTAGGTTCTGCTTGGCGGCAGCCTCTCGTCCTTGGCCCGGCCACCGCTGGTCATCTGAGAGCGGATCCGGTAGCCGGTGATGACGGCGCTCGGGGGCAGCCAGTGGATAGTGAAGGAGTTGGTCTGGATGTCAGAGAAGTCCAAGCCAGTGGGGGCGTCCAGAACTAGAGGGAAATGGGTTCCACACACAAGAAATATTAACACGTATGAAGTACAACACTCCTAAACCAGTGGTTCTCAACCATTTCAGGCCGCGACTCCAAAAATAATCATATTTTAACACCCTGACGAGCACTAAGAGTTGAGGCATTACATTTTGTACAACACAGTTCTATTGTGAAAATAGCAGATGAGATCTACATGCTCACAACGCCTCGCAATGTATGTAGATCGGCCATTTTCACAATTTCAGCCTCTAATATTTGACTATGTTTAGAGGTATTAAAAAGTCCTTAAATAGTCACTTGAAGTGTGCAGATACCCTCTCTATACACTTAAAGTTTATGTTGGTTTGTTTACTGTAACATAACAAAAGTGGGAAAACAATGTTTCACATTAAGTTAATCATCGACCCACAGGTTGAGAACCACTGTCCTAAACAACATGCTAAACTATGACGAAATACATCATTTATTGTTCTTTATATACATTTAGAGTAGCCAGGTGTTATGACCCCAGGAAGGACACAACACCTCCGCCCTCCTCCCCCCTCTGACATGCAGCAGTACAGCCCATAACACTTCCCACACGGCTCAACTCCCCCGAACATGGCCAGGTGTGTTTGTGCGTTTGTGCTTGTTAAGCCGGATGCACCATGGTGGATTCAAACCCCTGGACTCTGTGGTGGTGGACAGGTACTTTACCAGTGCTCAACCTGTGCGCAATGACACCAAATACATTAAAGAAGGTTTGGGCTGTATGTGTGGCTCATCTACCAAGCCTCTATTTTGTGGTGTGTCCATCCTACTTACGGGTTCTCTGAGTTCCGGTGACTGGTTCGCTCTCTCTCTCCCCGTACACACACACAACGCTAATGCGGTACTCTGTGTTGGGCAGCAGGTCTATGTAGAGACAGAGAAGGCAAAAGATAAGGCAGCAGGTCAGAATTGCTTGAAAAAGTCAAATAAACAAGCCTCAGAATGATCAGAACTGAATTATCACCTCACTGTGGCATATTGCTATCCTGTATCGTTTTGTTAAAGTTAATTACCAAAGGTTTATGTAACACAAAATAGACTTTTGAAGCAAACGTTGTGGTCCTTGGGTGCTCATAAGCTCACTATGGTGCGGTGCTGACGTGACAGTGGGGTCTTACTCTGCAACAAGAAGGTGTTGGTGTTTCCGCCCACGTTGATCTCCTTGACGTCGTCGTCGGTGGCCGTCGGGTGGAAGCGGATCACAAAGCGCGAGATGTCGCTTGGCGTGGGAACGTCTGGGACCGTCCAGGTCACCCTCATGTAGTCAGGGCCCACCCCTCCGAAGTTCAGGTTGGTAGGAGCTGGAATGGCTGCCAGGAGCACAGGGTAATGTTTAGAAAGAGACAACAAAGCAACGATAGAACCGTTTTTATTGTGTTACAAAATGATGTTTCTGTCATACAGTATGTAGTTCTGGCTCGAGTGTAACATGTGAATTCATTCATGAATTAGTCGTTTTAAATCACCAGCTTGTTGTGTTTGCTTTGTGTTTGTGGCGGGCTCGCTCTCCCCCTCCTCTGTAACCGTGATGACACTGATGTCGTAATCCACGCCGGGCTCCAAACCGCGCACCGTGTAATACCCGGTGGAGGAATCCACCATATCGTGGACAATTGGCATGCCCTCGCCTGCGGTTACCACTGTTATCCTGTAGCCAGTAATGGCCGTATAGTTCAGAGGGATCCAACGCAGGCCAATGGTGGTGTCAGTAATGTCGACAAAGTCAACATGGCGTGGCGGGGGGACGTCTGAAAGGGTTAAGGTGTATGCAAAGCGCAGGCAAGATCAGAAACAGAGGAAGACAAACAAATACTCTTAAAAGTTAAATAATTACAATGACTATGATGACAAAGGTAGCCATGCTATTTAGAGCTATTTCATATTACAGTGATTAATAAAACATTCAAGAATAATAACCTGATAAATTACCCCCAAAACTATTATCGTGAATTAACAATGCCTCTTACTTAAAATAAGTGAGCAATGATATCATTCCCATGCAAATTGTAGGGTAGACAAGCCAAAGTGTAGCCAACCAGACATAGAAAGCCATGTGGCAAAAATTAAAGTCAGCCATGTTAGTAGGACTGTGTAATTACAGTGTCACAGCGACCCAACATTAACATGTGTCATATCCAGGAATGAAACAGGTTGCATGATGCTGTTGATGAGATGTTAAGTCATCTGATTTTAATGTAATGATGACTGTAAAGTATCCTGGAGAGAGATGGAATAAACCTCAGGAAGCTTGGTGAGATGAATCATCCAGACAAAAAACAAGGGCCGACGGTGGAAATATTTGATTCCACTTTTCTCAGACCCTTGGTAAATTCCTTCCAATGAGAGCTATTTGGTGTGCAGATAATTGGCCACAAGGGGGATGTTTGAGCTGTGTTTCTTTCCCGGCCTGTTCAGTTCCTACCTGGTGTGACGGTGGTGGACACAGGAACACTTTCCAAGTGGTCCTTCACAGAGAACACGCTGACGTTGTACTCCACGCCTGGACTCAGGTTCTCCAGCGTTACAGAGTTCTGGTCGGGCCTGACGGACTCCTCTAGAGAGTTCCCTCGCTGACCCTCGGTCGGCGAGCACGCCACCCTGTAGCCTGTGATTCCTGCGGGGGGGCGGTAAGACGTGAAAGAACACCAGAGGATTACGGCCGGGGGAAAGCAATGTGAGAATTCCATGCACTGCTTCATTCTGTAGCTATCCACACATTTGCTGCACAACCATATTCATTCATTCCTTTTATTATTCCATTTAAGATACAGCGGTGGTCACTTGCTGTAGTGGTAACTTTTTATCTCGAGACCCAAAAGAGAGATTAGACGTTTGCCTGGGAACCAAGCTAGTGAAAATAGAAGATCTACAAGCTACCAACGTGGCGCAAACGACAAATTGTGAGCTTGTAGATCTGCTATTTTCACTACTTCTGAAGCATTTGTTTACTAATTTATGGAATTTCTTTGATTTTTCTTTTATTTCTTCATGAAAGTACTGAAAGAAAATCTTTGAATTTAGTTTTTAATTCACGAAAAAAAATTGCCTTTTTGGGCATGTTTGAAAATGTTTTGATATAATAATATAAAAAACATTTTTTTAAAAAGGCCACGACCCACAAATGGGTCCCGTGAGATACAGTATCCATCTATGATCTGAGAGAATGTGAGAATCTATGTTGTTACTTTAAAAATTAAAAGAGAGAACAAAGGAAGGCAAGACAGCAGGAGGACTGGACTGTTTCCTGGAAAAGGCCAAGGCCAAGGTCCAGCAGCCTTGCCTAAACCTGCGGTCCGAGCCAGCAGATCGAGCGTGGGGAGCACAGTCAATATTTACGTACCTGGGGTTCTAACGCCTACCCAGTGGACAGTCAGATCTCCTGTGTCTGGGTTGGACTCCAGCCTCAGGTCCGTAGGAGGGGACAAGGCTGTAGGGAGGGGAAATCACAACATTGGAGTGGGACTATGAGTGTGTAGCTAGCAGCTGTAGCATTGTACACTGGAAACTCATACTCTTTTTTTTCACTCCCGGGGATAAAAGAACACTCATGATTTTACAGTGTAGAAGTTACCTTTTCTGATTAGTAAGACGTGATGAGATGTAGTCTAACTGCAGAATGTAAATCTAATTATGATCTAATGATGTTCAGGTCAGTGTGAAAGTCAATTTTATAGGCTTCTTTTTTCGTTGGTACCTGTTGCCTAATACTAATCACAGCCAAAAAGTAAAAAAATAAGTCACAAAATAAAGACTCACAAGTGACCACATTCCTGGTGATGGGTTTGCCGCGGTTACGGCCATTGAAGATGGGCTGAACACTGTAGATGTATTCGGTACCGGGGGTCAGACCGGACACATAAATACTCCCGGAGTCAGAGGTCACATCTCTGGGTGCCTCTCCTTCCTGGCCTGGGCGAACGGAGAGCTGGGGAACAGGAGGTCAAAACATACACAAATCAATTAGGAACAAGTATTACTTATTTATTGTCATTGTCGGGTGGAAACCTCGTAGTTTCAAATTTGTATGTTCTTTCGCAAAGTAAAGCCCTGCTTCATCACACAAGGCTTTCGCACTAAAGTAGTGAAAAGGCGTTTTCACTAGTTTAAATCATTTTTAAAATGATAAATGCAAAAACGGTTTTGTACATACAAGCTTTTCACCCGACAACGACGTTATACATCTCTAAATCTAGTGTTGTGGTGTGGTGGTAAGGATAGGCGATTGAGCGGTCCCTACCGAGTAGCTCCACCTGGTGACGGGTATCCAGGTGATGACGATAGACGTGTCGGTGACCTCGGTGCTGAAAGGAGGAGCAGCCCCCATCTGAGGAGCTGGAAGAAGAAAAACATCAATGATTTAATTGAGTGTCATTTACCAACCCAAAGTTAAAACCCCGGGAGAGCTTCTGTGTCATCTTAGATTTTTGTGTTGACTATTCAAAAATAGCAGATATAAGATAAGTATCATCTTGTGCATCTGCTATTTGTTAACCCTAACACTTTTGAAAAATCCTGAAAGTGTGAGAAACAAACAGAACACAGACTTTCCCAAAAGCATCCAGTGAGCAAGAATGGCATGCAATTATGCACGTTTGATGACCTTCTTTATTATGTAGTTATCAATAGATCCAATATATGGACCCCATATCTTCCGGAAATTATGTAAGCTGTTATTCATTTTGTGAATAAGTTGTTCGAAGGAGGCTACCCTGGTCATCTCATCTCGCCAATCTTTGATATCGGTTTCCACCTTTGATTTCCAATGCCTCAATACTATCCTGCATCCTGTTACGAGCGCCAATTTCACCCAAGCACCCTTTTGCGAGGATAGCGTAACATTCATAATACATCCTAACAATCCTCTGATACTCACTGGTGGTGAAGTACTCTGTGACTCCCTCGCTGAGCACGTTGTCCTGCTTAGAGTACAGGGTGATGGTGTACTGCGTGTCGGGACGGAGACCCCGCAGGGCGTACTGAGCGACGCCCCCCGGGACGTCCTTGGGGACGGGGTTGGAGCCCTCCATGCCCACCAGGACACGGTAGCCGGTGACCACGGCGCGGGGAACCTCCCAGACGATCAGGGCGCTGTCGGGGCCCACGTCGGTGAAGCGCACGTTGGTGGGGGTGTCGGGCTCTGGAGGGGAAGGGTTGGGAATGAGACGAGAGCTTGGATGAATCTGTGTGTTGATCGTTCTTTGTACAGTATGTTTATTCGAGAGTGTACAGCAGTGAGTGGCTCACAAAGTGGGGTCCCCCCCACTAGGATGGTTTCTTCGGGGGGAGGGGTTCTAGGGGGTCCCCAGCTAAATTCGTTAATACGGCATCACAATCATTTTAACCACTTTATCCATATTCTATATGTTGGCTATTCAAAAATAGCAGATATATACGTAGAAGCTCACAGCGTGTCACTTCATGTCAGAGCTTGTACATCTGCTATTTTTGGAAGAAAAAGTATATATATCTTTAAAGTATTACGCATTTTTGGAGCGGTGTGGAACATCGCTCCCAATGGATAGCTTTGTGTGTCTGTCTCCCTGTCCCGTCCAGCATAAATAGCTGCAATGACAATGGTTGACCAGAAGAGGGCACTGTTGCGCAGCCTAGCCACACCAATACTGTACTGTAAACTACTGACAGACAGGAACAGATTGAGAAGGGCATTGTTGTGCAGACTAGACACATGCACACACACAGGTTATAGCTGCTCAGATTCACCGCTCCACTTCGAATCGAGGTTTGATTTTTAACACAAATCTTCTCTTTGGGGAGTCCCTGACACAAAACATTTTCGGATGGGAGCCAAATACATTTACACATCAATTTGGGGGTCCTTGTCATGAGAACGTTAGAGAACTAACTGGTGTGCAGGACTCGAGTGCCTTAATGGACCACTTACTGGTAGACCTCTCGCCCACCAGTGGCTGGCTCTCCACCCCTCCGTTGATGGCGTAGATGTAGAAACGGTACAGGGTGCCCGGCTGCAGGTGGGTGATCTCTGCGTAGGCGTTGGGAGACATGGGCAGCTGCAGGGGCCGCTGCTCGGTGCCGTCGGGGAGCACGGGGCTGAAGGTGACGCGGTAGCCGGTCACCTCGTTGGGCGGTCCCACCCAGGTGATGGAGATGCTGACGTCGGACACGTCGTAGAACTGCAGGTCGGTGGGGGACGGCACCTCCTCTGTGGAACCAGCAGGGATCACAGGCCATGAGGGTTTTCTCGGCATAACATATACTTCTTTCTTTTTTTACTCTGAGAGTGTACAGTTAGATTTGTACACTCTCAGAGTTACAGGCCTGTTAAGTGTGGACATTTGGACCCCTGATGGTCCCCAGACCCGTCGTTGAGAGCCAGTGAATTATGGCATATTGTAATTACAGAATGTGTTAAATTAGCTCTTGCCTGTTTGAACCAATGAAACATTTGGCCTGGTTAAGAGTCATAAACCTTCTTTTTAGTTGAGCCCATGGGAACCGTTTAATTTCATCTTCAACATGAATTACCATCCCTCCCTTTCCTCGAATGGAAATATTGGAACCATTCTTTGGTTCCTGCGTAGGAGTCGGTTTGAGCCATGTGAATGACGGCAGATTAAGTTAGTACTTTGAGCTGAAGTTTCAGCATATTTGTCCTTTGCTTTGGGCCAGGAAAGAGCCACATTGCTAAAGCCTCTTTGCCGTCTTTAACCCATTTAGACCTGGATCTGTGTCACTTTAGATTTGAATCACTTTAACCATTATTTTATAATTTGGCCATTCAAAAATAACAGATATACAAGCTCATAGCGGGGCACTCGGTGCCGCGCTATGAGCTTGAGCTATATTTAGTGTACCTGGGACACTGTAACAACTGAATGCTGGGATATGTAGTGTTACCTGGGACACTGTAACAACTGAATGCTGGGATATGTAGTGTTACCTGGGACACTGTAACAACTGAATGCTGGGATATGTAGTGTTACCTGGGACACTGTAACAACTGAATGCTGGGATATGTAGTGTTACCTGGGACAGACGACCCGTGAGTTTCGACCTGCATAAACACAGGCTCGCTCTCCATGTCCTCCTCCACAGAGAAGATGGTGATGTTGTAAAGGAGGCCGGGCAGGAGGTCAACCAGGGTCACAGATGTCTCCGTCTCGGGCAGGTTGAGCTCGGTGCTGCTGCCCTCCATGGACGGCGTGTACACCACACGATAGCCTGGGAAACACAAACACACAGGAGTTCACATATGCAGCAGTACAGCAGTACCCATGGTGTGTGTACGCTATGAGACACACAAACACACAGGAGATCACATGTATATGACTCAGTCACTTAAATCAGTGGTTCCCAAACAATGTTTCTCACCAGTAATAGGGGCCTGTGGCTTAGACCAGCTGATCTGGATGGAGGTCTCTCCCACATCACCGATGGTGTGTCCAGCAGGAGAATCAGGGGCTGAAGACAGGACCAGAGAGACAATTATAGTAGATGTCCATTTTAATTCAAAAGTAGCAAAAGTAGCAGATCTACAAGCTTATGGATCTGCTACTTTTGATGCTTTTGTGTGGTGCTCTAGCGGACTCCTTCCTACCTGTGGTCTGGGAGGTGGTCAGGATGAGGTTGGGCTCTCCGTCGGTGGGCAGCTCGTACACGTTGACGTTGTACCTGCGCCCTGGCAGCAGGT
The DNA here is from genome assembly GCF_963921795.1 of Nannobrachium achirus. Taxonomy (NCBI): domain Eukaryota; kingdom Metazoa; phylum Chordata; class Actinopteri; order Myctophiformes; family Myctophidae; genus Nannobrachium; species Nannobrachium achirus. Next base: position 49,302,197 of record NC_137816.1, read on the forward strand.
CAGTGATGCTGACAGACGTAGAGGTGCGAGGCAGGTCTGTGGGACAGAGGGGCGGGGCGCAGGTTAACACCACTGTTTACTGCCATCAACAGCCTAGCTCATTACTGAACTTCTAATCATAATCAAGTTGTTGTTTTTTTTTTAAAGATTTGTTTTTGGGCTTTTATGCCTTTATTTGATAGGATAGTAGACTGACAGGAAATGGGGAGAAAGATGGGGAATGACATGCAGCAAAGGTCGTCCAGATCGGGAATCGAACCGGCGACGCCAGCAGGCATCATAGCCTAGTATGTGGTATGCGCCTTGACCACTAGGCCAGCGGGCGCCCCAATCAAGTTGGTTTTAAATGCTTGCATTTTACAAATTATTTTAAGTGTAAAGTGTTTTTGTTAGTAAAATTGGTTTTATTTATTTTACCACACTGTCATTCATTTGATTTGTCATGTACGAGCGCCAGGATGGAAATAAGTCCTGGACTTTATTGCGTATCATCAACATGATCTAACCTGCTTGCTATTGCTAAACTAAACTCAAACTCCTTCTGTTTAGTACATGGCTCTGTGCATAAACAGTTTCCAGTCAAAAGCGTAACGCAGGGCTCTCACCCAGCACTCTGGGCGTAGCCCCGTCTTCGCTGAGCTCGTACTCCACCCTGAAGCCGGAGATGGTGTCGGAGGCCGACACCCAGGAGATGACGAAGCTGTTGGAGGTGATCTCCGTCACGGACTCGGAGGTGTCTACTTGTGGAGGAGGCTGGTTGGTCTCTCCCTCGGATACTCTCGCCACTGGAAAAGACGAGTGGGTGGTGGAGACAGGGGGGGAGATTGTGTGAGGCAGGGGCTTCTCAAACCTTTTTGGGCCGTGACCCCCAAAATAAACATATTTGAACTGGGGACCCCCCACCCTGACAAGCATATGGAATTGTAGGTAAGCCTATTACATTTAATGTGACTCGGTTCCACAGATAAATATTGTGAAAATAGCAAATCTGCATGCTCACAACGCTTCGCGTTGCGAGGCGTTGTATGTGGCGTTGTATGTAGATCGGCTATTTTCACAATGCTCGCCTGCTTACTTAATATTTGACAGTTTGGCCAGTTTGGTATTAAAACGGTCTTGAAAGTTCTTAAATTGTCACTTTAGAAATGTGCAGATACCCTGTATACAATTATACTGCGTGTTGGTTTGTTTACCATTGAGTGAGAAAAAAAGACATTAAGCTAATCATCTGGGGACCCCACAAAATAATGGGGTCCCGACCCCAAGATTGAGAACCACTGGTGTGAGGTTTCAGGCGTGCGTGTGTGTGTGTGCGTGCGTACGTGTGCGTATTTTGTAATTGTGAGGAAGTCGCACAGATCCAACTCACGTGAACCGTGGTTGGTGGTGAAGTCGAAGCGCGTGACCTCGCGGCCTCCGTAGCGGATGATGCTGATGAGCTGGCCCTCGTACGTGATGCCTGGTCGCAGCCCAGCGATGGTGTAGGAGTTCATGTTGCCAGGGATGGCCACCTCCCTCCATGGAGCACGGGTGTTTTTCTGTAGGGGTGGTGGGAGGTCAAAGGGGTGCAGTGGTTCTCATACATTTCCATGTAAAGGAACCCCAAATTGATACTGTATTTATTTGGCTGCGGACCACCCATCTAAAAAGGTTTTGTGCCAGGGACCCCCACAAGAAACGATCTGTGTTAAAAGATTTATCCCAACATTTTCAACATCACGTCAAAAATGTTAAAAAAAAATAGCCGATCTACAAGCTATTTTTGTATCAAATAGAAAGTGGTGAAACAGATTTTGATGCTATATATCAAGTGAATTTGTTGGGGACCCTCTCACCACCACTGGAGGTCCCCAGACCCCACTTTGAGAACCACAGGCGTAGTTAATTTGATGCATCTCTCCACGTGAGAAAAACATAAGGCCTCACATAATGTGAAATGCTTGGATGGAATTTTATTACAATCTCCCCATTAAACAAATACTAGCTAAATAAACAACAATATTATCATGCTTTGACTTAAAATACCAGATTTATTAAAAGACTGTCCCACTGTCAAATATGTGTCACTGTAATTTTGTAGATATTGAGCGTGTTGATATCTTATGTGTTCTTTCTATAAATATGATGGTCCTTCTCTGGGCACTGACTGCAACTATTAACTCCTAAATCTACAGTCATTTAGGTTGGCTTAGAACGCTATTGGAAAACAACATGCTTCCCGTGCACAAAACGTATGGGGGGGAGAGTGTCCCTGTGGTCCAAAACCTACGAAACACTTAAAGGGGAAATGTGTTCTAATTCCAGTAGGGACAATTAACATTTCAAACAGCTTGTAAAATATTCAGAGGTCTTCAAAGAGAAAAGGGATGTGTTAGGGAAAAAGGATGTGAGAGAGAGATAGTCTTCTTCAGGGGTCTTCAACAGGGGGTCCGGGACCCCTAGGGGGTCCTCAGAGTTACTACAGGGGGGCCGCCAAAACTCTGTTTGATAGGATCATTCTTTTAAATTAACAACTTGAACCCTCTCATCCCTAATTTAGCCTCAACACTCATATCCCTACTTTAGCCAAAAATAGCCGATCTACAAGCTCTAAACGCCTTTATTTTTACTAAGTATCGATGATTTAAGTGGTTAAATGTCTGAAAAAAAAACACATTAACATGAATCCAACATATACTGATGACAGTGCTGTCAAACAAGTCGATGAAAATCTGCAACACAATTTTATACAATATGTAGAGGGGGTCCCTGCTTTATCTCTCTCTCAGCTAAGGGGTCCTTGGCCTGAAAACGTTGAAGACCCCTGCGCTTCTTGATTCCGTTCTGTGTACATGAATGGCATGGATAATATCCATGCTATGGATATGTGTGTGCGTGCATGCGTGTGTGCACAATGCATGCATGCGTGTGTGTGTGTGTGTGTGTGTGTGTGTGTGTGTGTGTGTGTGTGTGTGTGTGTGTGTGTGTGTGTGTGTGTGTGTGTGTGTGTGTGTGTTCCTCTGTGTGTGTGTGTGTGTGTGTGTGTGTTTGTGTGTGTGTGTGTGTATCTACCACTTTATAACCTTATTCCCACAACGATTGTGAAACCAGAAAACAAGCTTGACCTTGTGTGGACATTATTCTAGTCCCTATAAGAGAGGTCAAATATAATAATAATAAAAGTGTGTGTGTGTGTGTGTGTGTGTGTGTGTGTGTGTGTGTGTGTGTGTGTGTGTGTGTGTGTGTGTGTGTGTGTGTGTGTGTGTGTGTGTGTGTGTGAGTGCGTGCGTGCGTGTGCGTGCGTGCATGCATGTGTGAGTTCACAAGGAGTTCATGCCCTCTTGTTTGTGCATGTCCAAACTTCAGTCAACATTACCAATCACAGCCTGTCCTCGTTCAGACATGACCATAAACGGTACACATGGTAGTCATCGCTTACTTTACTTTATCACACTTTGAGGAAGAAATGAACGATCAATCATAACTGCGTTTGTAAAAAGTTACAAATTGCTTTAAATAAAACTAAATAAATAAAATATTTACAAAGGGAACCCGCAAAGACGAAAATAAGAAGAGGGGGTAGAGTCCAAATTGGCTATGTCTAGAATCTGTCTAGAACAATAAAGTACAGGGTAAACTGCCCTGGTCTCTAAAACATGAAGGAAAACTGGCAGAAAAAGACTTGCTCTCTACATACTCACTCTCGTCAGTGCTATGTCCTATAACTGAAATGTTAGTTACTTTTTTGCACCTTTCACTTTGTGCAAAGAGCACTTTATGAGCATGTTCAAATAAAATAAAAACTATTTCTTTAGTTTTTGTCTTCCTTAAGTTTATGTAGAGAGCTTTTTCTGCCAGTTTTCCTAAAATATGAACACTATATACAAAAATGCAATAAACAGTAAACAATTAAATTAAATGGATTACTCACCACCCTCCATTTGAGGATATACTGGGTGATGCGTGCATTGGGAGGGGCATTCCACTGGATGGGGTGCGAGTCGGGCTGTTTCCCTGCCTCGGTGATGATCACCTGGACAGGCCTGTTGCCCCCTGGGGTAGCAGCAGGGTGGAGGGTGTGACCAAGGACAGAGGGGTAGGGAAAGGAAGAGGGTGAGACAGAACAATAACAAAGCTGTTAGTAATGAGGTGATGTTGATGAGACAGAAAAAACTGAGGGAGACTAGACCGGCTTCACAGACCAGCGACAAAGTCCGCGCTGGACAAATATAACACTGTTGCGTACACACAGGGCGTTGGTGTGCGTCTGTTGCTCAGTCTGACAGCTGGTGTTAGGTCCAAGCCAACCAGACAACCTCTTTCGCAGACTAGGTTTAACACAGTAGCCTAAGTCCAGCTCCAACACCCACAACTGAGATGGAGACTGACATGGCTCTTGAAAATAACACTGAGGTACGATGTTCACACGCACACGCAAACATACGCGTACACACGTACTCATAGAGGGGCTGCTCCCTCTCTTTCACGGTGTTCAAAGTTGTGCAGCAGCTTATGATAATTTAGTGCTCCGTGAGGTACCTCCAGAGGTCCATTGACGTGCACAGACAAACACGCATTCCTCTGTTCCAGCCGGTGACAAGCAGGATAAATGGGCCAGTTGAACTAGGGCAGGTGTATTGTGCTATGGTGATAGATCATCCAGAATACCTGGTACAGTAAAATGCCACTTGAACTTGATTCATTCATCGAAAAACAAAGAGAACATTATTTTTGCGTTACATCCTGACCATTTACGGTAAATTTATCATAGTAAAACCACCTCCCCTCATCACTCAGCCCAGCTGGACAGAAAATGTAGGGGTATTGGGGTGTCGGGAAGGCCAAACTCTCCACAAAGAAGAACCCAACTCCATTTGTCAAACTTCAAAGTTGAGGAATCCACCCCTGGTGGGCTGCCTGCCAGAGGTGTGAGAGGTGAGGAGGTCAATGACAAAGTGGCGACTTTGAAAGCAAAGGAAATGTAAATGAAATGCTGGCAGGTGTCTTTTATTCAGTGGTGTGAGGTTAGGGGAGGGGCAGTTAAAGCCTAGAAGCCCAAAGAGGCCTTTGTTTTCTGAACTTCTGCCCCTAAAACCTGCCCCCCCTTATTAACAACTCCTGTAGCTTCTCAGAGAGTCCATTTCCTACATCCCCTCTATAGTTGTGCTGATGTGATGTTTATTACAAACAACATTGTATTCTTTCTATTGAGCAGCGTGAACGTTTCTTACCTGGGACGGTCTGCTGAGGCTCACAGCTTAGCTCGCCGATGCCGTTGCCATAGCAATAGCAGCGGTAGCGGATGCCATGGATGACTTTGTCCCAGGATTCACCAATCTGATAGAATGCCCTGGACTCTGGTTCCTGACACTGGTCTGATTACCAGAGAGAGAGAGAGAGAGAGAGAGAGAGAGAGAGAGAGAGAGAGAGAGAGAGATTAACTTGGGCTTGTTATTCTCAACTGAAATACCGTACCTTGTATCTCTACATTTTCATTTTTATGTTTGTATTTTTCAAAAATGTAATCCCTGCTTCGTCGTACAAGTGTCATGCAAAAGTAACGAAAGAAGCTAATCTACAAGCTCACAACCTGTCCCGGATCTCCTTTCTTTGCTATTTCTTTGCCATTTTGGAAATAAAAGGGAAAGTGATAAAGTGTGTCTGTGGATTTTGCAAATATTTAACCAATGGAAGGTATCAACAACAGCTTTTGACTAAATAAAAACGTAACTATTGTGGATCCATTGGAGAACACAGGTTCTTTTTTTACAAGGGTTCCACCTGACAGTGAATGTGCAGAGCAATGCGTGTTGATGATCAGCGTGTCTCTCCGGCAAATACCCACCAATAGCGTCGCACTTCCAGCGGCCACGGCCCTGTCCGAAGCAGGTGCAGTTCATCGCGTAGCCCTCGTCATGGCGCTTAGTGAACAGCTGGTTCACCTCATAGGTCCGCCCATCCACCACACACTGGTCTGTACGCAGAGGAGACAGAGAAAGAACGTCATGGAAACCAGAAAGGACATCTCTGAGAGGGTAGAAATCGATCCACTTGGTTCTGTTTCTATACTCTCAGAGTTATGGGGCTCTGTAAAATACACTGCCACCTCCATATAGGCTATTGTATTAACAAAAGACAAAAAAATTGATAAAACAACTTTGTATTCAATGGCGTTGGCCCTCTGACCTAGTATCTGAGTGTAGGCGACACAACTCCACTCCCCACGTCCACTTCCCAGGCACGTGCACTGCATCATGTGACCCAGGACTTCATGGCGCTTGTCCCACTTGTCACCAACACGGTGCATCTGTCCATCGTTGGTGGTGCACACTTCCTCATGGGCTGCATGGAGCACCACAGAAATATACACCATCAGTGTGTGTGTGTGTGTGTGTGTGTGTGTGTGTGTGTGTGTGTGTGTGTGTGTATGTGTATGTGTGTGTGTGTGTGTGTGTGTGTGTGTGTGTGTGTGTGTGAGAGTTGCCAGAGGTTGTTGTGATTCTGTATCAAACCTTCAATAGGCAACGTGACTCACTCCCAATCACTTATTAGTCATGCAGCATGTTTACTAAGTGTCTCAGAGCGAGATTAGATAAGTCTATTTATCTTGATTATGCTCCTGACAAAAAAACTAACAAACAGATGAATGATGAAGTCATGAGCGTGTTAGAACTACTCTGAAAGGCACCAACCATTACTTATCGACAAACAGCTTCTCCCCTCAGTTAGCCTCTCACACTCACCAGCCATGGGGCAGAAGCCAAAGCGCTGCTCTCCGTCGTAGTTGTAGGTCGTCCCACACCACCTCATACTGTCGCGGCGGCCATCAGAGGTGCAGTCAGTGTAGTTGCGGCCGTTGTAGAGGAAGGGGAAAACGCACAGGGCGCCATTGGAGTTTCCGCCTCGGGTGGCCACCGTGGCTGTAGGTCACAGAGTAAAGAAGTTGCGATTTTCAATCGAAACAAATAGAGCCCTTTTTTTCCCTCACGGTATCTCTCCACACCACCACGCAGTAAAATCTTCAGCGTTCATTTATCTATTTGTAACTCAGAGAGTGTACAAATAGTGTACAAACCATTATATCGCCACTGTCGGGCAGAAACCTCGTATCTTCAAGTTTCAAATTTGTAGTAACGCCCTGCTTCATCAGACAGAGCAAAAGTAGGGAAAACAGCAGATCTACAAGCACACAACGCCTCGCGGTGCGAGGCGTTGTGTGCTTGTAGATCTGCTGTTTTCACTAGTTTAGTAAACAATTTTAAATGACAAAAATGAACATACATATTTGGACATACAAGGTTTCCACCCGACAACGACGATATTGTATTACCGGTACTTTTGAGTTAAATGAACACTTGAGGATTTTACTGTGATCTTTCTCTCATCATCCACCCCGTAGCCGCTCTGTCCACTCCTCTTTAGTTTTTCTCACCATACTGCTCAGTGCAGAAGGAGTACTGCTGGTCTCTCTCGTACTCGGTTGTGGTGGAGCACCACAGCGCTCCGTCAGTGCGTCCGTCCGAGGTGCAGGAGTAGTAGGTCTTCCCCATGAAGACGAAGGGGAACGCACACGGCTGGCCGTTGGAGTTGCCGCCATAGACAAGCGAACGGGCCTCTGCAGACACAGGAGGGAAAAGTTCATTCGTTCATAATAATATAATACCGTATAATACACCTTACAATGACTTTCCATCCACAGTACAGAGAGCCCAGAGCTACAAGCAGCTTAAACTTTCACATCCATATGTAGTAACCCACGGTTTACTATAAGCCTGACAGGATTCACGCCTGACATTCAGAGCCCAGGGTTAATGTATTTAGAATGCTCACAGCATTCAATTCTATTGTGTTTAACAAACACTAGTGAACATGGCCCTGGTGTGTTGGTGATAACTCCCCAAAAGGTATGGGAAACCCTAGGGATGGCTTTTCCCAGTGCAAATGTGTGCCAAGATAAGAACAATCCCCGTCCCACACCAAGCCAATCACCAAAGATGGTCCCCTTGTCGAGAACTCAACACCTACATAAATCCCAAGTAAAGACTCACTATAACTTCCAACTATTCACACAAAACAATGCATCCCCACCTCCAACCACAGGCATCAAGGGTCCCAAGGCTGCACTCTAATCTCCAACAAAAGAAAAGCTGGAAATAATTCTCATTGTGATATTATCCATCACTTTTATCTTAAGAAAATAACTTAAACCTAATATGTCAACGTTTCAGTATCATGGGTTTGTATGCGTTTTAGTACACGTGGCTCGAATGGACCATCATAGGACATCTGTCTTCCAGACCCCCTTCCCTTCCTCCCTGCCACTCTCACCCCATTCCTCGCAGCTGATTCCGTTGCCCAGGCAGGTACACAGCATCTTATTGTTGCCCTGGGTCCTGATCCAGCGCTGCCCGTCGTAGTAGGTGGCTCCGGCGTCCGTGCGGCAGGTGCCCTCCGCAGGGGGCTCGGGGTAGGGCTGAGGCAGGGGCTGGATCTGCGTCACCACATGACGAGAACCTGGGACTGGGACTGCAAGCACAGTGGAATGAATACACAAGGACGAAGGTGTGAGCACACGTTTGTCGATATGGAGGGGAAACAATACAGTTGGGTGTAAAGTGTTTAGAACAAGGGTCTTCAACAGGGGGTCCGGGACCCCTAGGGGGGTCCTCAGAGTTACTACAGGGGGTCCTCCAAATCTTTGAGTCATAGAAACTTTTTCTTTTCTTCTTTTTTATATTAACCACTTGAACCCCTATAGCGTCCATGTTCTGAGAACTTTAGCCAAAAATAGCAGGTCTACAAGCTCACAACGCCTTGCAGCGCGAGGCGTTGTGAGCTTGTAGATCGGCTAATTTCGGCAAAGAGCTTTGGTGTAGAGGGGAAAAAGAGTACAGAATGAAAGGTCACGTTTTTTAAGTATTGACGGTTCAAGTGGTCAAATATCTGAAAACACAAATTGACATGATTCCAAAATACACTGATGATTGGGCTGTCAAAAGATGAAACTACGGTATATGGAATCTATGAACAGGTTGTGGGGGTCCCTGCTTCATCTCTCTCCCAACTAAGGGGTCCTTGGCATGAAAGCTCACCCAGTCCAGTGCTCTGATGGGAGCTGTGTCTCTCGCACTTCCACTCTCCACGGCCGTTTCCCGTGCAGAGGCACTGCAGGGTCTGTCCACGCACGTCTGTCTTGGTCCAGGTGTCTCCGATACGGTACGACCTCTTGACGTCCTGGTCATTACAACGGTCTATAGGTGCACAACAGAGACACACAACAGAGATCAGTGTTTGATGATCAACAGCAATGTGTCCTGCGTGTGTGTGTGTGTGTGTGTGTGTGTGTGTGTGTGTGTGTGTGTGTGTGTGTGTGTGTGTGTGTGTGTGTGTCAGTGGTGGAAAAAGTACTCAATTTCTTTACTTGAGTAAAAGCATCAATACTGCAATGTAGAAGTAGGATCTGCTATTTTCAAATTGCCAAGGTATAAAATAGGGCTACAGTGGTTTACGGTATGTATGTTTTATAATATCATAATTTAAATCTACAAAGTATCTAATAACTAAAGTTTTCAAATAAATGTAGTGGAGTAAAAGTATAATATTTGGATCTGAGATGTAGTGGAGTAGAAGTAAAAGTATTGGAAATTGGACATACTCAAGTAAAATACAAATACCTAAAAAGTGTCCTTAAGTAAATGTACCTAGTTACTTTATACCAATGGTGTGTGTGTGTGTGCGTCTGTGTGTGTGTGTGTGTGTGTGTGTGTGTGTGTGTGTGTGTGTGTGTGTGTGTGTGTGTGTGTGCGTGCGTGCGTTCTGTACTCACTCCTTGAGGAGCAGGTGATGCGTCCGTTGCCCTCTCCCAGACAGGTACAGTCAATCATCATCCAGCCTTGGTATGGTTTCTCCCACGTCTCCCCCACCACATAGGACGATCCAGCCGTGTTGTCATAGCAGCGCTCAGCTTTATGAAGATAAAAATAATAACAATGAATTCATAAAAAAGACAACAACAGTCTCCAGTTCTTCATGAAACACAAACTAAAAAATAAACAAATACTTTTATTTATTTTATTTAAAGGGCCCCTATAACTCTGCGATTGTACAAATGGAACCAAATGGACCCGTTCCAATTATACAACTCTCAAGAAGGGTCCATTTGGAACCTTCGCAATGAACCCTGAGGGTCCCTAGACCGCACTTTGGTTAAAACAACCAACATTAAAAATTTAAAAAATGTAAAAACGTTTGGTCAGAATCCGTACGGTATCTGGCAGAGGCGATTAGGAGGATTTGCTCTCATTCTTTGACCCTGTTTGTCCACAAATGACTGCAATCAAATATTTACAATGACATCCTGTTTCACAGAAATGATCTGTGTGTGTGTGTGTGTGTGTGTGTGTGTGTGTGTGTGTGTGTGTGTGTGTGTGTGTGTGTGTGTGTGTGTGTGTGTGTGTGTGTGTGTGTGCGTGCGTGTGTTGTGTTGTGTGAGCAAGCGCGTGTGTCTGCGTGCACGTGCTGATATTGCCATTTCTATATTCCACATTCTCTCAGTGTCTGTTTATGTTGATATGATACCTTTAGCTGCAACAAATCAAAGCATTTTACTGCAAAGAGGCTGAATGAAACAACTGGTTAAAGACAAGTAAACAAATACTCACCCACGGGTTTGCAGGTCCACTCTCCTTTGCCATTCCCAAGGCACACACACTCCAGCATGTAGTCAGCACTGTCGTGAGGCCTTTGCCATGTGTCCCCGATTCTGTACGACTTCCCACCTTCATGGCAGCGGTCTGAAAATCAAAGAAAGTTGCAGGTTGTTTTGTTTTCTTCTTTTTATTCCGTAAAATAAACACATGTTAATGTGATCTTGTTTAGTTACTCGGGAAACACTTACTTGCAATGGTACAGCTGATCTTGCCTCGATCGGAACCGATACAGGTGCAGTCCCATATCATCCCCTCCTTGGGTCTCTCGTAGGTTTCCCCAACGCGGTACGACCGGTCATTGTACTTATCGTAGCACTGTTCCTCCGCTGCAAAACACAGGACACAGATTAATGCGTGTCTATGGACTTCAGCTCGAAATTCAGAGCGTGCGTAAAGGCGCACGGACGCACAACCATTGTGCCATCATCATCACTGACCTGGGGCCTTAGTTTTACATTTGACTCCTGCTGCCCCGTTACAGGTGCACACTAGCGTGCTTCCGAGGTAAGCTTTCTCCCACTGTTCATGTAGTCTGTATGATCGACCACTGTCTTCACAGCCGACTATGTAGAGAAATCATTGGACAAATATGAGTCCATAGTTTCAAATCATGTCTTTTACAGTGAATTACACATTTGATACAATTACAAATGACCTATTCGCAGCCACTTTTTTTTTATATATTTAGGCCACACTCAGACAAACGTAGCACAGAATGATGAAAGAACATTTCTAAACTAAACCAAAGGAAATCCAATGATCTTTTGGGCATGCGCCTTTACGCGCATGTAGCATAGTTAAATACATTGTAACATAAGGAAACACATGGTTGAACTGTAGCCTACCGTTAGGAAGTGGTGCTGTGTCCTGGAAGTCTGGATAGACTCGATGCTGCCCAACTTGTCTTTTGGTTTTCGTCCCATGGTTCTTTGGCATACAATACACTGCGCTGGTTACGCACAGGGCAACTAGCAGCCCTGTGCACGGGCTGCGAGTCATTTTGCAGTTAGAAACAAACAAAAAAAAAGTTGTGTTAAAAGGTAAAAGAAGAAGCGTGTGCGTCGTCAAAGATGTGCCCGTTGAGTCCAAGTTCCCCCTTTGATTTCAAGTGGCTGCTTCCCCAGGCGGTGATGTCTGTGTGCCGCCGTGCAGCTGGTGCGCTAGACCGAGCAGAGGGCTGCACGCTGCTTTTATACGCCTCTACGCCGATGGTAATGTGGGGGGAGGGACCACCACACCACATCCCCAGACCCAGGACCCACCCGAGCCCAGGCGAGGTTACCACCCAACACACAGTGCTGGAACAGTAGTACACATCTACAAAAGGTATCTACACACTACAATGCAAACATACTCTGTTACAAGTAGAAGTCTTGTATTCAGTATAAAAGCATTGGCATCAAAATGTACTTGAAGTACCAAAAGTAAAAGGAGGCCTACGCATGAGGCAGAAATCTTCCATTTCATGTTTTCAAAATGTAAATGATTTGAAAATAGCAGATCTACAAGCTCACAACGCACCATATGTGAGCTTAGATTGGCTATTTTCAAATAGGGCTGAAGTAGTTTGTAATAACATTTAAAATCTACAAAGTAACTAGGCCTATTACTGTTTTCAAAGTGGAGAAAAGGTAGAATAATTGGATCCAAGATGTGGTGGAGTAGAAGTAAAAGTACTGGAAATTGGAAATACTGAAGTAAAGTACAAATACCTAAAAATTGACCTCAAGTATAGGCTTACAGTACTTAAGTAAAGGTACTTAGTTACTTTACACCACTGCCAGCCAACACAGAGCTGTGAGCAAGGAAAGGTGTTATTCTAACAAGAAAGACCATCAATCTGATCCTGTGGAAAGGATGTGAAAACATCCTCCTCTGGCATTAGATGCAAACGTCCCTGTTTAGAAGAAGCCAGCCATGGTCCATTCCAAAACCTAATATGATGGAGACATTTATGGAAGAAAATACAGTTTCAATTATATGAAGAAGAAGGCCTTCACTTCACATTATCGCTATAGAGTTTAGCAATTCCTTGATAAATTGCTTAATCGGACCATTTGGGTCGATGACCCATGCACTCTCGTGGCTCAATTAACACTGCCTTGTACTGTGTGTGTGTGTGTGTGTGTGTGTGTGTGTGTGTGTGTGTGTGTGTGTGTGTGTGTGTGTGTGCGTGCGTGCGTGCGTGCGTGCGTGCGTGCGTGCGTGTGTGTGTGTGTGTTTTTCAGAATGTCTGACTGTTCTGACACCACATGGACTTATACTGTACACAGTGAGTTGCTCTCAAATGCAACCATATTGATTGATTAACCATGTCATGTGCATAGTAGGCTATGATAACTGAAAACGGTACACCTTCAAACCCCCCCCCCCCCTCCTCCCCATCGCACTTTAAACACCCCCCCCCCCCCCCCCCCCCATCCCTTTTTTTTGCACAACAACAGATGAATATTCATAATCTTATGCATCCATCCTCAAATCTAGCCTCGTAAACCACCCTCTTCCGGAATCCTACAGGATTACGGAAGTTGGTCGTTTACTAGGCTACCTCAAATCCATCCATCCAATCCTCTCTGTCTATCCTGTCATCTATTTATTTTTCTCAGCTTGGTGTCTGTGTGGTCCGCTTGAGTCAATAGCCATGTGGGGTGCATGTGTGTTTTTGTGTGCAGCAAAATCATATTTAATTTGAATCACACTTAAATAGGATCACAATGTTTGATTTATTCCCCTGTCTAAAGAGAGAACCGGGAAGGGGGGGGGGGGGGGGGGGGGGGGAGCAGCAGTGGTGTGGACTGTTGCCATTGGGAGGCTTACAACACAACTAAGAGCAGAATATTTATACAATTCCACTAGGCTTACTCATATAGTCATGGTCTGGACTATAGTGGCTTCTGTATGTGGGGTCTAGTTCCAGGGAAAAGTTCCTGTTTGTGGACAAAGTCTGTTTATTGGCACAGAATGGCACAAGTTCTGGAACACCTTGCCATATTCCAGAACATGTGCTATTCGGTGCCAGTAAAACGGTAAAAGTCATGTCCTCGTTTTCAAAGCGGCATGCAGCATGAATCACCGCTCTCTCACATATGTGGAGAAAGTTTCCATATTGTTTCCACTCGTGAAATGGTTTTGTGTCAAGGAGGATAAAACCATGGGACAGATTGTCCTGCAGGATGCAGACTTCAGAAGAAAAAAAATAGTGTGACTTCCATATTTCATGGATTCTGTGCACCTAAAGTGAAACTTTATGATCATATGATCGTCTACAGGGGTCTTCAACGTTTTCAGGCCGGGGACCCCCAAACTGATGGGGAGATGGAGCAGGGACCCCCTACCACCTCGTAGGGTGGGGGGGTCGGGGCTACGATATATTTTTTATTTCAAACATGTAAAAAGTTACAGCGAGCAGGGTGGGCCGTACCACTACCATTTCTAAACATAGCCTACTACTTATTAACTGAGAACCAATGTCAATAATATCAACAATCATGTATTCAAGCTATTCAAAATGGATAGAATCATGATTTATTTTTTTACATAAATTTGAAAAATGAAAAAAAAGAAAAAAGAAAAAAAAAAGTTTTTTTTTTTTTTTTTTTTTGTTTTACCAATAATTTCGCGGACCCCCTGCAGTACCTCCGCGGACCCCCTAGGGGTCGCGGACCCCCTGTTGAAGACCCCTGGTCTACACTACAGCAGGGGTCTTCAACAGGGGGTCCGGGACCCCTAGGGGGTCCTCCAAATCTTTGAGTGATAGAAACTTTCCCCTTTTTTTATATTAACCACTTGAACCCTAGCGTCCATATTCGGAGAACTTAAGCCAAAAATAGCAGATCTACAAGCTCACAATGCCTCGCACTGCGAGGCGTTGTGAGCTTATAGATCGGCTATTTTCGGCAAAGAGCTGTAGAGGGGTTGTGAAGGGGGAAAATAGCAGACTAAGTACAGAGTAAAAATTCAAGTTTTTTTTAAAAGTATTGACGGTTCAAGTGGTTAAATATCTGAAAACACAAATTGACATGATTACAAAATACACTGATGATTGTGCTGTCAAATGATGAAACTATATGAAAACAGGTTGTGGGGGTCCCTGCTTCATCTCTCTCTCTCTCAGCTAAGGGGTCCCTGGCCTGAAAACGTTGAAGACCCCTCCCCTGGTCTACAACTGAAAGTGGCGATCGTTCACCCGTAACAAGGTTATGTTCTGAGGAATATATAACCTGTCTTTCTAAGCCTCTGGGAGGCATGCAGCCTGGTTTGTATCAAAGCGTACACCTCAACCTTATCTCTCTCTCTCTCTCTCTCTCTCTCTCTCTCTCTCTCTCTCTCTCTCGCTCTCTCTCTCTCTCTCTCTCTCTCTCTCTCTCTCTCTGTTACTCTCTCACTGTTCTCTCTTCTCCCAGGCAGTGCCTGACTCCATGCATAACAATCCATACATCACCACAGGCCATTATATGCTTACCTAATCCCCAGTTTATTTCCCAAATCACAGTTGGGTTGTTTTCTCACAGATTTGCTGCTGACTCTTTGCTAAAGATTTGTATCTGCAGCCCTGTTATGGATACAAATGGCTGATTTATGAATACACGGATGGACCCAGGGGAAGGGGTTCCAAGAAATGTGTGCACGGCACATTTGTTAAGACGTGAGCGGAGCATGATGTGCTCTTCTGAGGTGAAGTGGGGTGACTCGACTCAGTTAATGAGCCCTTCACACAACTTCAATGTCTCGGGTTCTATTATTCCCTCCTTGGGACATCTGCTGCATGTCACCGTCCGCGCCTCTGTCCCCTCACTCGTCTGAATCTCTTCACTGTCCTGTCAGTAGAAATAGTAAATTGCCCAAAAACAAATAACGCCGATCTAAAGAAATCCGCTGTTCTTTGGAAATGTATATCATTTTCTTTCCATCCATACTTTTCCTGTGCACAACTGGCCATCCATTCCTGCATTCAAGCACTCATGCATGCAGACTTAGCTTTATGAGTTTGTTTTTTCTTCTTTTTTTAGCATAAACTGATACTTCATGTATAGGAGAGCTTGTTTTTTTTAATCTGCGGTCTCCCACCTCTGTTTCAACAAGCAGTGCGGATGGACGGCTTGGGTAGAGAGCGCCAGATGGCCAGGGCTACTGGAGGGGGAGGACGTGATGTGGGGTGCTGGGTCAGGGGAAGGGTGGAAGGATGAACTTCTAGAGATAATAGGGAGATGGAGGTTTTGGAAGTGGGAGGCATTTCTTAGGGTTGTGTGTTATTGTCTCCACCAGCCGAAGGCTGAGGGGAGACTATGTTTTCCCCTCCGTCCGTCCGTCCGTCCGTGCGTCCGTGCGTCCGTGCGTCCGTGCGTCCGTGCGTGCGTCCTCGCAGTTTGTGAACACCTAATCTCAGTCGCCGTTGGCCCGGTCGCTGCCAAAGTGAGCACACACATTCCCTGGATGCCAATCTAGAACCTCTGCCCTAAATTTTTCAAATGGGCCTTTTCTAGCGCCAACTAGTGGCCGATGTTTGCTAAACACATTTCTGTGCACTACTCTTACAGATTTTGTCCAAAAATCCTACAAATCGGTAGGCAATATCTCGACAGTCATGTGATCGACACGGATCTGTCCGATTTTGCATATTCCATCCTGATTGGCTAAGATTGGCTTCCAAAGTTTGTGGGATTGAGCCGTTTTGAACAAATTGCCTCAAATCACAAACGCAAAGTGCAATTATCATGAAATCGCGCACACACGTTCCCACTAGGCCGAGGAAGAAATGCCACTTAATTTTTTTTTAATCAGCCTCATGGTGTCGCTATAACAGCCCGATTTGTGGTTTTACCTATAACTCCACCGATCAGTTTCAAACTTTGTAAGCGCACTCCCTAGAGGCTAAGGATAAACCTTTGCCCTGCATTTTTCACATCAGCCTTTTATAGCGCCACCTTTGGGTCGACTTATGTAAAACACATTTTTGGATATTACTCCTTGAGATTTTATCCAAAAATCATGCAAATCGGTACACAGTATCTCTATAGTCATGTGATCAAGTCCGATCCGTCTGATATTTCACATTCCATCCTGATTGGCTAATATTAGCTTCCAAAGTTTGCAGGATTGCTCAGTTTTTGAACAAAATGCCTCAAATCATCAACGCAGCTTGCGATTACCGTGACATTTGCCACACATATTCCCACTAGGTCAAGGAACAAATGCTACCTTTTTAACATTGTCCTGTTATAGCGCCACCAGCAGGTAGACTTTAGCAAAACACATTTTTGGAACACAATGCTTGAAATCATGCATGCAGCGTCCGATTGCCATGAAAGATCTAAGGTGAAGAACACATGCCACCCTTTTTACATTGGCCTATTATACAGTAGCACCACCAGGACGCACGGCCTGGTGGAGACCTGTGCTCGGAAGAGCACTGCTTCTAGTTGGTTATGTGATGGGCAGTGTGAGCAGTGATGAGACCTGACCGTCTATCATTGGATCTTCAGGCAAAACTCTCACTGCTGGAAGAGGTTGGAGGTCTGATTTTGAGCTGTGTATTTATTCCTTTAGAGATGTGTTAAAGACGTTCAGTTGCACACATTTATTGACATAAATATACACAGAGGATAGGTTTGAGACGGCCACAGGGTCAACACCAAGTCATTCACTATACTTGCTGATCAGTTGATCTAATCAAATGCAGCGTCAGCATTCTCACCCATGCTCGCCATTGTTCAACTCTGAATCAGCGGGGAGTCTGCCCTTCTGTGCAGGATGTGAAGAGCTTGGTGGCTTTGTCATGACGAAGGCTAGAGGTCGCCAAAAACAGACACCCTGTGTAGAGTTTGCAACATTCTGACAGATCATTTCCCCGCAGACTCCACAACACAGTGCTACAGTACAGGGTTCCCATGGAAACAGAAAAGGGGGTGGGTCTGGTCACAGAGTGACAGCTAGAGTCGACATTGTAACCAAGAGATAATGACAGTGGTTCCTCATCTCTTGACTGATTCATATGTTGAGTCATATTAGCCTGGTGCTGCAAAACAGGTTGAGAGAACGGGGGTGGCTTGGTGTGGCGTCAAGCTTTCCCATCCACCCACCCACCCACCCCACCCCAAACCCCACTCCAAATTAACCATTTGAACCCTAGCATCCCTCTTCTGGGCTGGGCATGTCATAATTGGTGAACAATCTGCGAGAATATCAGATCTGCAAGCTCACAACGCGTTCTAACATTCTAACAGGCTCATGAGCCTGTATTCTTTCCTTTTCAAATCTTGTTTATTCGTTTTTTAAAGAGGAATGAGCCCAGAGGCGGGTAAACAGTCTCAGGTGTATGAGCCTGTATGAGCCTGTATTCTAATGAACTCAGACATGTTATACAACTAAGACAACGTGAGCTTGTAGATCTGCTGTGAAGGAGGGGGCTATGAACGGACGCCTGGGGGACCCTTGTGGTTTAAGTGGTTAACTCAACCACCTTCCACAATTACCCCCACATAAACGCCCACATGATGAGGTAACGTTGACATCGAGGAGCCCAGAGGGAAAGAGAAGAAGCTTAACACATGTTCTGTGTGTTCTTTCTCTCTCTCTCTCTCTCTCTCTCTCTCTCTCTCTCTCTCTCTCTCTCTCTCTCTCTCTCTCGCTCTTCTCATTTCAGTATGTGCACTGTTTTGTCTGTAAAAATGTGAAATAGGTGATTTTATTGCCCTATCAATGGTCTGCACTCTGCACATTATGTTTCACTCCAAAATCACATGGCCAGTGGCTATAGGTGATCTCCTTAAAGTTGCAATCCGTAAGGTTTAGGTCCTCTCCCCAGGGGCGTCACCAGGGGTAGGAAAGTGGGACTGAGTTACCAGGGCCCAAGGTGGAGGGGCCCTAGTAACTTTAGCTATTCGGTGCCGCGCTGCGAGCTTGTAGATCTGCTATTTTTACATATTTACAAACTGCTATTTCAATTATTTGAAATAGCAGCTTGTAAATATGTATTTTTTAAGTGAACATTTGTAACTCAAAATTTGCTTCTGGGGGGGGGTCCCTGGAACTAAATATTTTGAGATGGGGGGTCCTTCACATGAAAAAGTTTGAGCATCACTGACATGGAAACATAGGTTTCTTGGCACATATTTTCACGATTTTTCAAAAATAGCAGATCTACAAGCTCGCAGCGCGGCACTCGGTGCCGCGCTGTGAGCTTGTATATTTGCAACTGTAACAACTCGGGTCCCCTGCGTGAGAGACCATGAAGGAATCCTAACTGATACTGGGTGATATTGGGTTAAAAGTTTCAAATGAAAAGCAGGGAGACCAGGCATATGCACTGATGCACACATTCTCCAGCGGCTCGAGCCCCTGCCCTTTTATCCGTCTGTAGAAAGTGCCCTCTCCAGACCATGAATGCAGTTTTTACTATGGTGAAAGAAATGCAAATACCCTCCTTCTATGCCATAACTGAAGGCAGCACTCAAGAAAATTGCCTTGTCCAAACTCTCCTGAACTTGAATGCAGCATCTTATGTTGAAAGAATTGCCCTCTCTGTAGAAATACATGCCTTACGCCATATCTCCAGTATTGACTCGATATCGTTAGTTCAGTGTGGTATCAAGTACCGAAAATAGCCGACCTCCAAGTGTCGCGCTGCGACGCGTTGTGAGCTTGGAGGTCTGCTATTTTCGATATTTTCACCAAAAAGCCCTTTTAGAAATGTCTGCCCCTGCCTCTCTAAAATTCTCTGCACGTCCCTGACTCACCCTGAGGGAGGCCATGCATCTCCACCCGCTGCAGAGGTGGTTGGTTAAGATAGCTTTTTATTCAATGAAATAAGTTCCATGTTTCAGCTTTGATCAATGGAACTTCCATGTTTCAGCTTTGATCAATGGAGATCAACTTACAGCAAGTGCTCCAACTACTGTAGGGTTTTGTGAATACTGTTACAGCCCAGTTAGTGTTTGTCCTCAGTTAGTCATGGCTTATATACACTCACATGCTGTACTGCCAGCCTCCAGGAAGGGTGACTTTCTATTCACTTGTCCTTATAGGGATGTGGAAACCTTGTCTGTATGTTCACACCATTCCAACGGGCAAAAATACAAATTCTCTCTCAGGGCACACGTTTCTATTGTGTGTGTGTGTGTGTGTGTGTGTGTGTGTGTGTGTGTGTGTGTGTGTGTGTGTGTGTGTGTGTGTGTGTGTGTGTGTGTGTGTGTGTGTGTGTCGTGTGTGTGTGTGTGTGTGTGTGTGTGTGTGTGTGTGTGTGTGTGTGCATGCGTGCGTGTGTGTACTGTAGATGGTAAATTTAGCAGTAGATTAATTGAGGATTGTTACTTGCGTAGCAGCATACGTTATCGATCGAAGGATGCCGATTGAGTGCTACTTCTGTGCACATGCATGCACGATGCAAGGGTTTTTGCTGTTTTCTTGTTAGGTTAGAAAATAAGTGATACTAGAACCCCTCATCAACACCTGTGAGGCCACAAATATATATATATTTTTTTATAAAATATGAAGGAGTAGCCTACTGTCCAAAAATGTGTTTAGCAAAAATTGTCCTCATGGTGGCGCTAGATCAGGCCCATGTGAAAGATGTGGGGCAGAGGTTCTGAATTGGTATCCAGGGAATGTGTGTGCACAGTTTAGCAGGGACCGGGCCAAATGCACCAGAGATTAGCTGGTAACAGACGGACGGACGGACGGACGGACGGACGGACGGACGGACAGACGGACACAAGCACGGACGGACACACGCTCGGACGGACAGGGTCTAAAACATACGTCTCCCCAGTCTCCCCATCCCTTCGGCCAGGTGGAGACAATTAAGTGGAAAGGCAGCTCTCTGAACTGTCCCTAAAGTTAATCAGTGGCTATGGGAAAAGCTCCATGTTGTTTACCAAGTAGGATAAAAAAATAAAAAAAAAGATTAAATAGACACTTTGTTAGTGTTGCAAAATAGGCTTCACAGACCCTCACAGAATTTGGGACCAGTGTGAAAAAGCGTCTGGGCCTTTTCCTGTTGTCGTCCCAACTAAGACTAATTGTCCCATTAGACAGAGATTAGAATTCATCGTCCTAATGAATAATGATTCTCTGATTAAGGCACCAGTGGAAAGGTCGTAACATTCATTCACACAGACTGGGTAGTTTTTCCAGCTGCAGGCTGCTATGGAGGCCTGCTAGAGAGAATCATTCTGCTCTGACTCTCAGGTCAGCCGTGTTACTCATAGCTGGTGTGTGCCTGATGCAAACGTGCGTTTTGACCATGCACCCCGCCCCCCCCACTCCTCCCCAACCACAATCTGTCTCGTCATCCTCATTTCTCACTGAGCAAACTGTCCTCAAAAGACTCTTTGGTTGTTCTAAACCTGGGGTCTTCAATGTTTTCAGGCCAAGGACCCCTTAGCTGAGAGTGAGATGAAGCAGGGACCCCCACAACCTTTTCGTATATTCCATATAATTTCATCGTTTGACAGCACCATCATCGGTGTATTTTGGATTCATGTCAATTTGCGTTTTCAGATATTTAACCACTTGAACCGTCAATACTTGACCTTTCACTCGGTACTTAGTCTGCTCTTTTTCCCCTCTACACCAAACCTCTTTGCCGATCTACAAGCTCAAAACGTTTTGAGTTCTCAGAATATGGACGTTACGGTTCAACTGTTGAAGACCCCTGTTCTAAACTTTAAGAGAGGAGACAGAAAACAGTTTTGAGTGGACAGGTCATCCACTGCTACACAGTAAAAACAGGCCAATATATAGACAGATACAAGGCACAGACAGTGACAAGTTGACAGACAGAAAGACAGAAAACAAGACATCAGTCTAAAACCCCCACTAATGTCCTCACTAACTTAGTTCTTGTTTGGGACCAAAGTGTTGAGTGACCTTGCCATCCTTAGAGCCCGGCTCCGTGTGAGGTTGAAAACATATCTATAAAAATGCAAACAAACTTTGTTGTAGGCCTAGACTGCACATTTAGATTTCCCTCTTGAAATAAAACTTTATATCTAATTGGTTCATTACCCTGGCTGGCGTGTGGTGCTGTTTCACCATCTCTTTTTAAATGGTCAACCATTATGACACCTACTTTCCAGTTATTTCAGTTCTCAGTTCACATGGTAGCAGCTGGACAAAGGGTGGATGGATTTCCCAAGACCGCAGCAGGACTTTTCCACAGTATGTAGACATACAACAGGCCATATTGTATATTGTGATACGTAAAGGTTTAGGTTGAAAAATGTTGATTATCACGGCTCTATACTATAGCAGTGGTTCCCAAATGTTTCAGGTCGAGACCCAAAAGAGAGATTAGACACAAAACAGTATATCTACAAGCTCACATCTATAAGCTCTGCAAGCTCACAAGATCTACAATCACACAAAGATTTGGAGATACAAGATCTACAAGATCTACAAGCTCACAAGGCGTTGCTTCGCGCCGCCTTGTTAGCTTGTGGATCGGCTATTTTCACTACTTCTAAAACATTTTCTTATTTATGGAATTTCTTAGAAATTTTCTTTTATTTCTTCATGAAATTAAATTAGTTGTTTGCCCCAGTGCATGGTAACCAGTGCAATAGAGCAGGGATTCTCAACCTTTTTAAAGAAATGCATTGAGACTCTGACCCCCATTTGATTCAATGTTTATCTCTGGGACCCCAATCAACAGTACCTACTTGAACGCTCTACCTGGCTACCATCAGACTGTTGAACAAGGCCTGAACACTGCCTTCCTCTTATGTTGGTTGTCCAGCATAGGGAGACTAGACCAACTGTTGGTCTAGTTTCCCTATGCTGGATTACCTTCCCTCAGGTAGATTACATTCATACCTCAACATTCAGAATATTATGCAGATTTATCTTGCGTGTGTGTGTGTGTGTGTGTGTGTGTGTGTGTGTGCGCGTGTGTGCGTGTGTGTGTGTGTGTGTGTGTGTGTGTGTGCGTGCGTGTGTGTGTGTGTGTGTGTGTGTGTGTGTGTGTGTGTGTGTGTGTGTGTGTGTGTGTGTTTTTACCTGAGTGGATTTACCCATGCATGTAAAATACGTGGTTTCTACCTTTCCTTATATTGAACTTAATGGCACTGTACTTGCTGCAACCTTTTTTCTTCAACAGGGGGTCCGGGACCCCCAGGGGGTCCTCCAAATCTTTGAGTGAACCTTTTTCTTCTTTTTCATATTAACCACTTGAACTCTAGTGATCATATTATTATCCTGAGAACTTTAGCCGAAAATAGACGATCTACCACTCACAATGCCTTGCGCCACGAGGCGTTGTGAGCTTCCATCCATCCATCCATCCATCTTCAACCGCTTATCCGGAATCGGGTCACGGGGGTAACAGTTCCAACTGAGACCTCCAGATTTCCTTATCCTGAGCAACTTCCTCCACTCCCTCAGGGAGTATACCGAGGCGTTCCCAAGCCAGTTTGGAGATATAATCTCTCCATCTGGTGGCATCGAGGACCTTCCTAGGAAGGCGCTCGGGGGGCATCCGTACTAGATGCCCGAACCACCTAAGCTGACTCCTTTCCAAGTGTAGGAGCAGCGGTTCTACTCCAAGTCTCTCTCGGGTGAACATTCTCATCCAGGGAGATACCAGCCCGTCTGAGGAAACCCACAAGCGTTGTGAGCTTGTAGATCGTATATTTTGTCTAGATGATTCCCCATTGATTCCGGAAGGGGACCCGAATGCATTTGGGTCCCCAAGTTTTAAAAATCTAAATCTAATCTAAATCTAAATTTCGCAACCACTGGGCCAAGCAAAGCGCTCTGATCGGCTACTTCTCCCTTTGCGTTTGTTGTCTCTTCATGGTTGGTGCATCACTATGATCGGTATTATCCTGGTACCCCTGGAACCCCCCCAAGGAGCTAGTAGACCAGAATCTAAGTTTATGAGGTCCACTCCTGGCAAGTGACAAGAGGCAATTTTGAGGCACACACACACACACACACACACACACACACACACACACACACACACACACACACACACACACACACACACACACACACACACACACACACATACACGCGCACACACACACACACACACACACACACACACACACACACACACACACACAGAGTACCTCCCACCCTCTGTGCCAACTTGTTGTTTTGAGACCTAAAGACAAAACTATTTTCGTGCCAAGGGAGTGGTCCCTTGTTC
This sequence comes from Nannobrachium achirus, assembly GCF_963921795.1. Lineage (NCBI taxonomy): Eukaryota > Metazoa > Chordata > Actinopteri > Myctophiformes > Myctophidae > Nannobrachium > Nannobrachium achirus. Next base: position 49,326,035 of record NC_137816.1, read on the forward strand.
AGAATTGCCCTCTTCCAGACAGAGCAACACAAACAACACACTTCCTTTTTTTACTTTTCATATAGTGGCCTAACGCGGCAAACCAACCCTATAAAGCTAGTGTGAGCTAGGGGAAATGTCATTAGGTTAGAATCTTGCCGTAAGTAAGGCCATTACTCAGTCATTCCTGTCTAGACTGTGTTGTAGACGGACACGCCAGCTCACCTGAGGCTAAAGTACTATACTGCATTCTCTCTCGTTCCAGGTGAAGCGTCCTGTTTTGGAGAGAGAAATCTATTTCAAGACAGTCCGCTGATTCTATAAAGCTGAAGAATAGGCCTTTAGGTGAACGTAAGAAGTACGTAACTTCTGGTATTTATTAATGTAAAACCCACAGTTTGTCACTGTCTGCTCGGTGTATAGAAGAGGACTTGTATTGACAGAAACCTGTGACGGCGTAATGAAAGGGCTCAAGGACTAGGAAGTGTGTGTCATGCCAGCATCACTGCAGGCTCACACACAGTCAGACACCTCCACAAACATCCACATGCACAGACACACTCACACAACACACACTTAGCAAACATATTCTGAATCCGAAAGTCACGGTGGAATGTATTTCCTTGACCCCGGCCACCTGTGTGTGTGTGTGTGTGTGTGTGTGTGTGTGTGTGTGTGTTGCTGCCGTTCCAGGCCCAGTTAATCAGTCATGTGAATAGACAAGGTCAAAGTGAGGTTATGAAAATAAACAACACCATCTGAAATTCAGCCATAATATTGTATTTGTAAGGGCAGGGCTTTTCTCAATTAGTTTTTCTGTCTGCCATCCTTACCTCTTTCTAATAGCACTCCATGTCCTTTGGCTCCCATGTTAGAGATGGGATTTATGGCTCTTTGAAGTGAGACGGATCTCTGGGATCCGTTCCTTTCAAAGAGCCGTTCAAAAGACTGGCGCATTCTAGTTACTAGTTACTTTGTAGATTTTGATTAAAATGACAAATAACTTCAACCTTATATACATTTCAGCCATATATACATTTCGGCCATTTGAAAATAGCCGATCTACAAGCTCACAATGTGTTGCGTTGCGACGCATTATGAGCTTGTAGATCTGCTATTTTTTTTTTTTTACATTCTATTCATTGGAAAACTTGTGAAATGGGACACTTAGCATAATGAGTACTTTCTATTATTGGTACTTTAAGTGCATTTTGATATACTTTTGTACTTTTACTCAAGTACATTTTAATTCCAAACTTGTACTTGTGGCAGAGTATTTATACATTGCAGTATTGATACTTTTACAAAGTAAAGAATGTTTGTAGCCTACTTTTTCCACAACTGTTTATTTAGAAAGGAACGGCTCCCTACTGCGATCATTCATTTCAAAGAGCCGTTCAATCGACTCGATTCGTTCGCGAACGTCCCACCTCTATTCCATGTCCTTGCAGACAGGGCTGCGGTCAGATTATATTTGTACACCTCTGCTAGGGCTGACGTCCAGACCACCACATGGTGCCAGACCAACGCTGTCACTGAATGCCCAGGGAGTTGACTTAGAGGGGGAGACGGCGGAGCGGGACAGGGTGGGAGGTGGAAACCTCTGCTGAAGTTTGCAGAGCAAAGCATTTCACATGCAGGCTGTTATTCTATTGATTAGCTAACAGGGGGACCTCTGTGTCATCTCGAGGTTAATGCGGTCCTGTATTGCTCTGTCCTAACGGTGGGCTGTGAGGATATTGCAAGTGGGGCCCCCAATAACTGACAAAACACTAGGATTTGTGTTATTGCGACCGTAGGGCGCAAGTTTACTATGAAAACCGGCACATCTTGTCCGTGTATCTCTGTCTGTCTGGACGTCACGCCTGACACTGTGGTTCTATGGGTTTGTCTGTGGTTCTATGGGTTTGTCGCTGTGACATCATGCTCTGATGTCACTGTGATGTCAGGGGAACCACTCTTAACAGAAAGGGTTTGCTGCTCTGACATCACGCTTGATTGATTGATTGAAAACTTTATTAGAAGTTTGCATAGGAAAAGGTACAGTTTCATGACGGTACAGTTCACTGGTCCAAGGTCTACTAAAAGGAGATCCATGAAAAGACTAAGCTTATTTCCACTGGAAACCATTTAAGTATCTCATATAACATTGAATGACAGACAAATAGAACACAGTACTATGCAGTAGATATGTAAAGAAAAACAAAAAAGAAAACAGTAAGTCTAAACAAACAGTATATACAAAGAAGGGGCAGGGGAGGGTAGGGTTGGGCTAGGTTCATTTTTTACCAGTTGCGAACGGCTGCTGCCTGTAAGTGGTTTTTTAGGGCAATTTTAAAGGATGCTAGTGATCCACACTCCTTTATGGCCTTCGGTAAGGCTTTCCACATTTTGGTGGTATAGCAGAAAAACGAGTTTGACCCTTTGTTGGTTTTGACTCTGGGTTGGAAGTGATCTGTGGCGCTGCCTCTGGTGTTGTAGTTATGGACATCCTTAATGTTTCGCTCTGGCTTGATGTCCCTTTTATGCCCATATATGGAGATCGCTGATGTCATCACGAGTCACACTTGCAAATTAATTAGGTCCTTGTCCGTTTTATGCCCAAATATGGAGATCCCTGTCCCCTTGTCATCAATATTAAACGCATATCTGGGAATGCCCATGCCCATATATGGGCATGTTCTGACATCACATTGTTGACTATCATCCAGGGGTCTCCATATATGGGTAACTGGTCCGATATACATCACTGGCCAGATGGCCAAGAATTGGTTATAATTGGCCCTTTAGGGCGAGGTCGCGTGTCGCCCTGAGGCGTCTTACTAGTAATACAACATTAATATTTAAACATTTATGGCTTTGATCCAGAAAAGGTTGGGAACCGCTGGAATAGATACAGTTGCCGTCGGCTTCACTTTAAAATCTGAAGTGTTAACTGCAAGAGTCAGCCAGCCATTATGAATTATGGACAGTCACAGGGGAACAAAACTTAGCTTTAATACCAACACAGGCCATTTAAAATAAGCCCTTGGCAATTAGCCTTGCTGTGACACAGATGGAACAACCACCCAAACACCCAAAGAGTCCATTAACACTTTATTTTACAGTGTGCAAGAACTATATTAGGAATATTTGATCCTTATGACCTGGCTGTTTTCCTGTTTACTGTATATTCTTTTCCCATTCCTGAAAACTGCTTGATTGATTGAAGAATGTATTAGAAGTTTGCAATAGAAAAAAGTACAGTTTCATGACAGTACAAATCACTGGTACAAGGTCAACTAAAGGAGATCCTAGAAAGCCGAGGCTTATTTCCACAGGAACCACACTTTAAGTATCTCATATAACATTGAAAGACAGACGGATAGAACATAGTACTTTATCTAGTATAATATCAGTTTCAAAAGCATAACATCAAATACAAAGGCAGAAAAAAAAAGAAAAGGGGGGGGGGGGGAGCATGGGGGCTTAGTCTATTTACAAATAATTAATTTCAACCCCCCCTTTATTTCTTTTACACCTGTAAACCTGCTAAGTAATAAGCCCTGCATTCAAAAATTGTTCGAAAATACAAGTGAGCTTGTAGATCGGCTATTTTCAAAAAGACAAACTAGTGGTTAATACATGTTTTGTAATAATACTCTAAACCTGCAATGTATAAGTAACTAAAGCTGTCAAATAATTTGAGTCGAGTAAAAAGTATAATTTGCCTCTGAGATATAGTGGAGTACAGAAAGAAGTATGAAGTATTTAAAAATGGATATACTCAAGTAAAGTAAAATTACCTCACAATTACAATTTAAATATCACACTTGAGTCCACTTGAGTTACTTTCCACCACAGGCAGTTAACCTACCATGGAGAAACTGGAAAAGGGAGTGATGGCTGAATCATTTCATTTGGCTGAGGACTTAATTTCTCTTGGTTCTTGGAATCAACATTTTCATTATTCCATCTTCTGACACTCCTGACATCTTTTAACCCTCTAAGGCCCACGGTTGTAATATTACAACGTTTGTATTTTATCCAAAAAAAGGTTTAAATCATTTTATTTTAGCTCCCCCTACCACCTAAACACCACCATTGGATTCTATTGTTTAGTATTACAATGCCATTGGCCACAATATTTGCATATAAATACCCCCCACAGGGGCTGACATTCACACCCGCCACACCCGCTGAAATTCCAGAGTTTTGACGAACAACATCTCACTTTTTCATGGAAGCTATACCTCAAAAAAACATAAGTAAAATGCCTGTACTATTCTTTTTGGTGATCATTAGAATGTCTAGAACATGTACATATGTTATTATTTTGAAAAATATCCCCCATATGTAAATTAGAGCATGATTTATGATTTTTGATTTATGGCTATAAAATCTTACAAAAACATTTTTTTGAAAAAAACATTACATTTTCCTCTTAATAGGACTCCTACAACACCATCTGATTTTTTTCAATTTTTTATTTCAAGTATTTCTTAATGCGGGCCTTAGAGGGTTAAACTGAACACGGGTCCATTTAACCCTGTGCAAGGATGCGTAGAGTAGACCAGTGATTCCCAAACGTTTTAGCTCGTGACCCAAAAGAGAAATTAGACGTTTGCCCGAGACCCAAAATGGTGAAAACTAGCGCAGCGACGCGTTGTGAGCTTGTAGATCAGCTATTTTCACTACTTCTTAAACATTTGTTTTTGAATTTATGGAATTTCTTCGTCTTTCCCTTTATTTAGTAATGTTTTTTGGTAATGTTTTTTTTTTGAGCGGTGCAAACCGCTCCTATAGACCGCTTTTTTACCAAAATTATGATGTCACTAATGATGATGACATGAGTTAGCTAGACCAATGAAACACTTCGATTCTGTTGATTTGTCCATGATGTCATAGGCACAGAGGCACCCGATTGGTTCACCCTGATTTAGAACGCGTTTAGGTCGCAGAAAATACGTCATAAAAAATGATGTCATAGGCACAGAGGTACCTGATTGGTTCACCCTTTAGGCCGGAGAAAATAAACATGGTGTCCAATCAAATGCTTACTTGATTATGAATTGACCAAACTGAATAGACCAATGAATTTGAATTTCAAAATTGTATTAAATGAATATCACCCATAAGCTGAGAAAACAACCACACTTTTAGACAGACTGTGGATAATTTCACAGGTTATGAATGATAGGGAACTAATACAAGTTTAGAATACAAATAAAGAGCTTTTGAAAAAAAAAATGATGTCACTAATGATGATGACATGAGTTAGCTAGACCAATGAAACACCTCGATTCTGTTGCTTTGTCCATGATGTCATAGTCACAGAGGCACCCGATTGGTTCACCCTGATTTAGAACGCGTTTAGGCCGGAGAAAATACGTCATAAAAAACAATGTCATAGACACGAGGCACACGATTGGTTCACCCTTTAGGCCATTGAATTTGAATTTCAAAATTGTATTAGATGAATATCACTGTTGATAAACGATAAAATAACCACACTTTTAGACAGACTGTGGATAATTTCACAGGTTATAAATGACAGGCAGATAATACAAGTTTAAAATACAAATGAACAGACTTTGAAAAACTAAAATATTCATCTTCTGGCCTCTTCTCGCCTCTCCGGAGATCGACTCTCTGTAGCTCTACTTATTTTGGAAAAGATAAGTATCCACACGCTTCCCCTCTGCTCCAAGGCTCCACCGTGGTCACCTTGTCCTTTGGTTTCCTCTCCCAGTAACTACCACAGATATAAAGACTTAGATGCCTCGTTCGCCTCTACAGTTAATTGGAGCGATGTGCAAAAGATCTAGTCCGGACTTCCTGGAAAAACTAAGGGAACGCTGTCAGTCAAAGTACTATATACCATCTATTGTGATGTAGACATGACATCATGTATATGATTGAATAGAATTGGTTTATATTGATGATGTATATTGTGAATGTTAACCTAGTGATTGTGAATGCTAACTTGTCGATGCTGATAAATGCTGACTTGGTGATTGTGAATACTAAACTGCTAGTGTTGAATTTGGCAAATTTATTGTTAGAACAGCTAGCTATTGATTGATCATGGCCACACACACACACACACACACACACACACACACACACACACACACACACACACACACACACACACACACACACACACACACACACACACACACATATTAACCATATTCATATGTAATGTGTGTAATAATAAAGATATTATTTAATATCTTCAATTTAAAAGGGAAAAGCATTTATGATTATTTAAAGAAAGGGCTTGAAAATCGAAGTCCACAATATATCATCTCTCTAAATATTTTTGCACCGCTCACTTCGCACGGGTGCGATTTTTTATATATATTTTTGAAATAATAATAATTAAAAAAAAATCAAAACAAAAGCTAGGAAACAAGAAATTAAGGGACCCATAAAAATGTGTCTGCGACCCACAAACACTGGAGTAGACTGACTTCCAGTCCTTCTCAGGCCATTTGACACAGTGCTATTTTCAGTGTGAAATACCAGGGTTTCTAATGAGTGCCACAGAGGGGCAGACTTTAAGACTGGCCTGCGAGGTACAGGGACTCGCAATGAAGGTTTTTGATCCAACAGTGAGTTTACTGAGTTTGCGTCCCACTCCTGCATGTATGGGGCAACACACCAAATAAGTCTCATAAAACAGGCTATGCCAGTGATTCATACAGAGATGGGCACACTGACAGCCCCGGCTAGGATCATTTCCCAGCAGAATGGTTTTATGTGGAGAACGCGTTAAGACAGACAGGAGAGTGAGGAGTTGTGCTATGCCTTCCCTATAAAGTGTGCGTTTTCTCTTTGGAGGGAGGGCCCCAGAGCAGCCCTGCTGGTAAATAAAGCTATATTTTTGTAGGAAAACCTCACATCCTTGGAAACAAAACAGTCCTGCCTGCAAGCATTAAGCACGTTCAATGAATTGCCCAGATGTGCCAGTAACTGACGTTTCTGAGCAGCATGTTGCTTACAATTTACAGTAAAGTCCAAAAGTTGGCGTTGTAATCACACCAAATACACTTGGTTTTTTGCCACATTAAGCTTGGAAGAATGTCCATAGTTTATAACAGCTTGTGTGATTGCGTTTAGATGTGCTCTCCTGTCATTATATGGCTCATCCTTCCCTGAAGGGATAGAAAGGATGACATCAGAGAGGTAGACCGTGCTTTGACTACAAGCCAGCAATGTCTTTACAGGTGGGTAGTTGCTGGGAAAACCTCACGTGTCACATTGATATTGATGTGTGATCTCCTCACAGCCGACTCACTAGAGACTATGATCTACGGTGATAGAAGTTTGAAGTCACAACCACACACAGTAGAGAGCAGGTGACATCAATGACTACATATTACCTTGTAGGACAAAGGTTGTAGACCAGTGGTCTTCAACGTTTTCAGGCCAAGGACCCCTTAGCAGAGAGAGAGAGATGAAGCAGGGACCCCCTCTACATATTGTATAAATGTGTGATGGAGATTCTCATCGATTTTACCACTTACTTAACCACTTAAACCAATTTGCCAAAAATAGCGGATCTACAAGCTCTCAACACCTCGAGCTGCGAGGCGTTGAGAGCTTGTAGATCTGCTATTTTTGGCTAAAGTTCTCCTCAGAGTATGTATAGGGATGCGAGGGTTTGATTGTTCATTTAAAATAATCATCCTATCACACAAGGATTTGGTGCCCCCACTGTAGCAACTCTGAGGACCCCCTAGGGGTCCTGGACCCCCTGTTGAAGACCCCTGTTGAAGACAAATACGTTTCTCGACCAGTGTGGCTGAATGAATTGTCCCTCGGGACACACAACCACGTACGTCAGAAGAGGTTTCAGAAATATGCAATTTAAGCTATATTCTGACTCAGCCATGAATACAGCTGGAGTGCAATGCATGGAAGTGAAAGGTTTTGGGGAAAGGTGGTGTTTGTTGTGGAGATGCTATGGTCAGTGGTGAGTGTCTCATAGTGCAAGAGGAAGTCCAGGCAGGCAAAGAGGTAGCTGCGGTTAGACCGCAGACAATACCTCATACCACCAAAAGAAAGAACTTTGACATCATTGACAACAACATTTTGTTCTGCGTTAGCAAATTTGATTACAAAGATGCATGTCTTCATTTTCCAGTGAAGACATTTATTCTTCTGTTTTTTTCCCTTCATGTTAACCCTCACCTGACCTCAACTGACTCTTCGTGTTTCTCTTTATTGTCTCCTCCAGGCCTAGCCCGGTCCGTCCGTCCGTCTGTGAGCAGCTAATCTCTGGCACTGTTGGACCGATCAGATTTCTCATATTCCATTCCAACTGGCTATGATTGTCTTTGCGGGAGAGGCCCATTTTGCATGAAAGGCCACAAGCAGCGGTGGACCAATCGGTGAGAATGCACACTCCAAGTAGGCCATTTTTTCAAATCAGGGTGCTTCCCTGTCATCAGGCTTGTTTTCTCTGCCATTTTGCTACTACTCCTACAGATTTTGTCCAAAACTCATACAAACCACATTATCTCTGGGGTCATGTGATCAAGATGTATACAGATCCCATTCCAAGTAGCTACTGTATGACTGCCTCCCAAAGTTTGCGGGACCTGGGTAGGCAACCTGGCCTGGCGAAGACCTGTACCTTATCTGGCCTCTATTGCCAGACAAGAGTAATGTGCAGACAACAATGCAATGCATGGAAAGTGAAGGGGTTTGGGAAAGGTGGTGTTTGTTGTGGAGATGCTTTGGTCAGTGGTGAGTGTCTCATGGCGCAAGAGGAAGTCTAGGCAGGCAAAGAGGTAGCTGCGGTTAATTAGACCACAGACTGTACCTCATACCACCAAAAGAGAGAACCTGGACATCATTGACAGCAACATTTTGTTCTGCGTTAGCAAATTTGATTATAAAGATGCATGTCTTCATTTTCCAATGAAGACATTAAACATTCTAAATGTTTTCCCCTTCATGTTAACCCTCACCTGACCTCAACTGACTTCTCTTCATGTTTCTCTTTATTGTCTCCACCAGGCCAAAGGCCATGGACTATGTTTCCAGCCCGGTCCGTCCGTCTGTCCGTCAGTCCGTCCGTCCGTCTGTCTGTCTGTGAGCTGCTAATCTCTGGCATTTTTCATATTCCATTCCAATAGGCTATATAATAATAATTTGTGAAGGGACTCCCTCTTCCTTTGGTGTCTCTGCCATTTAGTATTTTCTTCAAAACACATTTTGCTACTACTCCTACAGATTTTGTCCAAAACTCATACAAACTGATACACATTGAATGCTGCTTTCGGGTATGGCATGGAAAGGTGGCATTTGCATTTCTTTCACCAGAGTAAAAACTGCATTCATGGTCTGAAGAGGGGCACTTTTTTACAGACAGATAAAAGGGCGGGGGCTCAAGCCCCCTTTGATGTCTATGTGTGCACGTGCCTGATTCCCTGCACAACACCCTTGGTGAGGGCCAATGGCTTTGACCTCTACTATTTGTAGAACCTCTGTTAATTCCCCAACAGAAGCAGCAGTTTGTTACTCAGGTCAACTCCAGGCAGGTGGATAACAACAACGACTCTAACTTTCACTCCAGCGGTCATATGGGTGATACATCTTGTGTAGCAGAGTGGCTCCACTGTCATGAGAGGAGATGTTTTACGTAGTCATTAGATGATTAGATTCAAAGATGGGGAAGAAATATATTAGTCTGCTTTGAAATGGAAGTGTTTTTTCGTTGTGTGTGTGTGTGTGTGTGTGTGTGTGTGTGTGTGTGTGTGTGTGTGTGTGTGTGTGTGTGTGTGTGTGTGTGTGTGTGTGTGTGTGTGTGCGTGCGTGCGTGCGTGTGTGTATATAGTGCCTTACACATTTCACTGCTTAAATAACTTAAATAACACTGACCCAGACGGCGGAGCCCTGAAGGCTAGACCAACGAAAACAGCTCCTCTCTCTTGTGGGTCTATTCAACATTGCTCTGTTTCCCTGTGCAAACGCAGCCGGGCTGCCATGCACTCTCTCTCTCTCTCTCTCTCATTCTCTCTCTCTCTCTCTCACTCTCTCTCTCTCTCTCTATCTCCACAGGCCCTCTGCTACGGAAACTCTGTGGACACGGACAGTGACATCATCATTCCAAGACTACTGCGTAATGTTACAGAGTAGAGTGGAAATGTAGTCCTGGGCACCAATTAACATAAGCTATGATTTTATTCTCATCGCAAACACAAAACATGAGGTCCCACACACACACACACACACACACACACACACACACACACACACACACACACACACACACACACACACACACACACACACACACACACACTCAGTCACCTGGGAGAGACTCGGAGTCGAGCCACTCTTCCTTCTCGTGGGAAAGGAGCCAGTTATAGTGCATGGTTCAGGCATCTAGTATCATCATCCCTGCTCCCTGGGCATCTCCCGAGGGAGGTCCTCTGGGCACATGGCACTGGGAGGAGGAGGCCACGGGCAGTCAAAGGACCAGATGGGTGGATGGCCTTGGCATCAGGTGTCAGGATTTCCCAGCTATGAAGTGGCCAATGTTAGGAAAGGGAAGTCTGGAACTCTCTCTGCTAGAACTGTTGCCCCGACTCCGGATAATCGGTTGAAGACGGTTGGATGGATGGATTTTGAGATATCTTGGGATCAATATCTTTTGTGGCTAAATGAAAAGCCACAGGGTCACCAAAAGAAATAGGGTTCATTGAATCATGAAGGTGCAAGCAAATCCAGCCGGTAGTTTTCAGGATAGCTGGTTTGGGTTTGGGACCAAAGTGTCGGATGGATGGACAAACTGACAAACTATACTGACTAATAAACAGATAGGCCTAGACAAACTGACTGACTACCCAACATTAAACTTTAAAAAAAATATTATAGAAAATATATTCTGGAGAGCTGCAGAGGATCTCTGTGTTTGTTATCACACACCCCCCCATCATTCCTGTATCCAATAGACACTTTAAAAACAAACACACTGTGGGTGGGGGTGTTTATGTGTATCCTAGGGGATTATTTGCTCTTGACTCTTTCCTGTAGATGGGAAACATACAATATGTTCTCATTACATAACAGGACTGAAGAAGACCAACAGCAAGGACATTATAAATTACAAGAATGTGCTGGCTCTCTAACCAGGGAAGGACAGGAGGTTTCAACCCTGGTACTTGATTGACAGTGTACGGTATTGATTGATCCTTTTAGATTTATGTCTTGTACATCAGTGGTTCTCAATGTGGGGTTCACTGCCTGCCTCCTAGCTGTGAATCGTTTTATTTTTGTTTATTTTATTTTCATTTTGTTTTATTGATTTCATGTGTATCGTGGGGGTCAGATTCAAAAAGTGGTTTCCGGTGGGGGTCAGCAGCCAAATAGGCTATTTATCAATTTGGGGGTTGAAGTGTTTGAGAAGCAATGTTGTACATCATCAAGATCATACAGATATTTGACGGCTGTAAAGACAATGAACCAAGAAAAAAAATGACAAAAAAATCTACTTTTGACCTCTCTCACTGCCTTGCATTGCTTTGTTTGACGGAAAAAGGCTCCATCTGTCCTTTATTTTTCTCAGCTATCAGCAGTTTAATAGTGACATAGACCAGACCGCAAGGCTAGCCTTCCCCTTTTACAGAACTACCTCAAACCACCATCAGCAGAACATGCGTGCACGCATGCGCACGTGTGTGTGTGTGTGTGTGTGTGTGTGTGTGTGTGTGTGTGTGCGTGCGTGCGTGCGTGCGTGCGTGCGTGTGTGTGTGCGTGCGTGCTTGTGTGTGTGTTGCGTGACTGACAAATGGTCCTCATCAGGAGGTGAGAGGCGGTGCCAAGAGTGCAGGGTTAACAGACTACACCTATGAGTCACTGTGCTGATGGATGGAGGGCAGAACAGGTCACACTCTGATTTAGAAGAACATGCCCAGGGAGCCTTTAACAGCCTAATCTGTCTCTGTCATGCAATATTTCACTCGCTGATAAAGAACGGCTTTCAAACTACAAAAAGTACTCCTTTAAGTGGTAGCAAAAACATTCGTTTTTGATGGGGCGTCGCAGCCGTACGGCTAGGTGGGATGAATTAGGCCTTAGAGATTCTCATCAACCCTGCACGCCCGCACTGTTAGACCCACTGCTCTGCCCCAGCTGACAACAGAAATATAGGCCTGCAGATGTAAATTGTCGAGAGAGAGAGAGAGAGAGAGAGAGAGAGAGAGAGAGAGAGAGAGAGAGAGAGAGAGAGAGAGAGAGAATTAAGGCATCCATGGTGAATGAAAAGGAAGTGTACCAGACATAGACATTACAAATCATTTTTATGTTATCTCTGGAACACTGTTCCATGTTTTTGTAGTAGCCGTTTTACTGTAAAACTAGTTACAGGAAGAAAGTAAGAAACAATATTTTTTGTTCACCACATGCCCCCCCCCCCCTCACCAAATATTTCCTTTTAGTAGTAGTTTGTTAATATTGACCTTGTTGGATATATTGCACCTAGTCGACTTGCCATATAAGGAACACAGCCATAGCACAGTGAATTCTTGCGAGGTTAATTGTGGTCATAAGTATGTGTGCTAAGCCCACGGAATCGCATGGCAATGCCTTCCCATCACTGCGTCCAGATAGTCACCGACCGTGTTCTTTTTATGGAGCATCAAATGCGGTCGGCTGGACCTGCAAGATGCTTGTTGATACTTCTAACCAGGATGTCAGACCACTGTCTGGCTCACTGTTAGATTCAGAGCTCAAAGCAAACACATGCCATGTTCCACAATCCACATATCTTTGAATCACACAAATGCGTTGCCTCCTCTCTTGGATGTACACCAGCAGGCTTGTAGATCTGCTATGTTCGCGGTGCGCAGCCAAGTATGAATTAGCCATTACAGTAGTGGAGGCCATTTTTCCACTTCTTGTATACATTACTTGTCATTCCAAGAAATGCTGCAGTTACCACACCTTCTGCCCTGCTCTGGCTGAGGACATGACTTGAGAGATGAGAAGTGTTTATCACTTGTCTTGGCCCAATGGATGTGTTGAGAGACTGAGGATTTGACCTCTCTGTAATACTCTCACTGCCTTCAGCCTTATGCTGATTTGTCTGACCAAAAAGCATTTCTTTTTCTTAGCAGGCACGTTCACAGATACAGTAGACCTCAAAGGGGGCTCAAGCCCCTGCCCTTTTACCCATCTATAAAAAGTGCCCTCTCATGAATGAATGCAGTTTTCACTATGGTGAAAGACATGCAAATGCCCTCTTTCCATGCTATACCCGAAGGCAGCATTCAAGAGAATTGCCTTGTCCAAACTCTCCTGAACTTGAATGCAGCATCTTATGTTGAACGAATTTGCCCTCTCTGCATAGAAATCCATGTCTTACACCACATCTCCAGTATTGCCCTTTTTATGCTTAAAATTAGTGTGGTATCAAGTACTGAAAATAACCGACCTCCAAGCTCACAACGCGTTGCACTTGTGAGCTTGGGGCCGGGGGTCTGCTATTTTCACCAAAAAGGTACTTGTAGAAATTTCAGCCCCTGCCTCTCTAAGATTCTCTGCATGTCCCTGTTTCTTAGCTATCAGCAGTTCAATAGTGACATAGACCTCCAAGGCAAGTCCTCCCCTTTTTACACAACTACCTCAAACTACCATCGACGGTAGAACATCATGTGTGCACACGCACGCACGCACACACACACTCACACATAGGCACTATCTTGCACATCGCCTTACCCCTTATGCCTAAACCTATTGTCCATATTTTATCATTAAAATATAAAAATAGTTCAACTAGCCGTTCTACATTGACACGTTGTGAGCTTGTTGATTGGCTATTTGAGCTATTGAATAAAAAAGTAAGAAATGGCAAAGAAAGTGGGATAAGAGGTTAAGATAGGGCCCTAATAGTGTGTGTGTGTGGGTGTGTGTGGGTGTGTGTGTGTGTGTGTGTGTGTGTGTGTGTGTGTGTGTGTGTGTGTGTGTGTGTGTGTGTGTGTGTGTGTGTGTGTGTGCGCGCGCGTGTTAGTCTGTTAGAGTGGACAAAGGGAGGGAGGCTCGGCCTGATACAAGGCAGCTGTCTGAAGATTGCATTACACATAAAATGCCTGAGAGGTCCATGTTAACCTAGCATGGATGTGTTTAATGGCCAGTGAGGAGAGAGGTGTAACAAGCTGTGTAACCGGAGTGCACAGTAAAATAAAGAATCTTAATTGAACTCTGGAAGTCAAAAAGACATTGAACCGTAAGCACGGTTAGCATTTCTGTATTAAATGTTGATTTAAATGTTAAATGTTGATTTAACTCTGAAGCTGTACAACATTATAATTCCCATTCACTTTAAATGTGGACCTACCGTATAAGGCAGGGGTCTTCAACGGGGGGGTCCGGGACCCCTAGGGGGTCCTCAGAGTTACTACAGGGGGTCCTCCAAATCTTCCAATCCTTTTTGTATTAACAACTTGAATCCTAGTGTCCATATTCTGAGAACTGTAGCCAAAAATAGCAGATCTACAAGCTCACAACGCCTCGCAGCTTGTAGATCGGCTATTTTCGGCAAAGAGGTTTGGTGTAGAGGGGGAAAATAGCAGACTAAATACAGAGGGAAAGGTCAAGTTTATTAAGTATTGATGGTTCAAATGGTTAAATATCTGAAAACACAAATTGACATGAATCCAAAATACACTGATGATTGTGCAAAAAATGAAACTATGGAATCTCTGCTTCATCTCTCTCTCAACTAAGGGGTCCTTGGCCTGAAAACGTTGAAGACCCCTGGTATAAGGGTAATCTTTTGCACACTTTCAGAAGTTACATCAACAGATTTTACCGTCAGTGTGAGAGTGTGCTGCCTGGAACACTGTGCACAAGGGAGACTCTGTGAAAGCAGATCTGGGTCTGTGGGTGAGTAGGTTATAATATACCCCCAAAGAGATCCTCCTCCAGATGCGTAAAACACACCATGACCAGGACACACACACACACACACACACACACACACACACACACACACACACACACACACACACACACACACACACACACACACACACACACACAGAGGAGTGGTGAAAGAGCTGACAAAGCAGCTGTGCCCATGATGTGACGTCTCTGTGAGACACGTCTGTGGGGTCATCAATTGTGCACCATCAGTAAAAAGAACACAATGTCCCAATACTTCATTTCATAACACCTTCTACTGCAAGCACTCAAACTCGCAGAATACTTTGTCTCTGAAAACTGACTTTATGCATTATTTGACGAAGCCTATGGTTTATTTGCTATCCTCTCACTCTTGTGGAGATACATACACTGATGCACTCTTGGACACATTATCATCATCTTCAGTGATTTAACAGGGGTCATTTCGCATCAGCCTAACCCAGTGGTTCTCAACCTGTGGGTCGGGACCCCCAGATGATTAACTAATTGTGCAACATTGTTTTCTCACTCATCAGTAAACAAACCAACATAACGTTTAAGTGTATGGTGCACCAGAGGGTATATGCACATTTCTAAAGTGAAAATGTAAGGACTATTTAATACAGAAATACAGAAATTGTGAAAATAGCCGTTCTACATGCTCACAACGCCTCGCATCGCATTGCAAGGCGTTGTGAGCATGTAGATCTGCTATTTTCACAATGGAACCGTGTTATAAAAAGTAATGCTTCAACTCTTAGTGCCAATATGATTATTTTGGGGGTCGCGGCCTGAAAAGGTTGAGGACCACTGGCCCAGCCCAACAAAATGAGCTAACTTTGCAGAAATTCTCACTTTAGACATTCCTTGATGAAAGGATAGTAATACAGCCAACCCCAACTGCCCAGACACAAAAGCAAAAACGTATGTTAACGTTTAACCCGACCAGTGCATGGATAATTTGCAATAATTCCTGGAGATTGTTTCAGCTCCAGGGCAGGGCAGACGGCCGCCCTAGAACAAGGTTCTGTTTGAGGTCTCTTCCCGTTAAGGGGAGGGAACCTCAAACCTCTCATGGGGGAATTATTGGGTCTCTGTAAATTCAAGAGTTTGGTCATGATGACCTGCATGCAAAGTGTCATGAGATAACCTTTGTTGTGATTTGGTGCAATGTCATTTAAATTGAGTTCCTTTCATGATTAACACAACGCAAAACAAAACTGCATCCCATGGTATGAAATAGGGGTGTAACGATATCTACATTTTAATAGCGATTCGGAACATACCACGATACAAGTTTGAAGATACGATACATGGACGATATTGGTTCATTCATTGCGATGCGATACTTCGATTCAATGATTTAAAATCGACATAGTAACTATTTAGCAAAGACGATATTTCGATGCAGTTACTATATCGTTACACCCCTAGTATGAAAAAGAATGGCTGCATATCCTTATAAGTCGGTGGTTTTCAACCAGTGGTCCCTGGGGGGGTTCCAGGTGGTCCCCAGCTAAATGATGGAGAGTTGGTAACCAAATGGACCCTCATAGATCTTTAACTCTTGAGAGCGTAAAATGAAACCAAATGTCCATTTGGTCTCATTTTACGCTGTCAAGAGTTAACTTATTGTTAAACATCTGCATTAGGCTACTTCATTTACAAGAAGTCTACATAATTAGAGAATGTAGAAGATTTTTTATTTTGATCAACGTCTACATTTTGGGTATGAGAGACACAATCTCATCGAATGGTGGTCCATGGCTCAAATGCTGAATAAATATCCTTATATGAAAAAGGTTGAAAACGACTGTTCTAGTGAATGTACCGTTGCTTACTGTGCGTAGTAGGCCTATTCTTACTGTCATCTGTCATGTGCTGCACATTGAACTAGAGATTGTGGTTGTGCACTCTTTGGGAGTGATCTGTCCTCCTTCACCACACCAAACAGCAGCACCATTTATATAAGACCCCATCTTGCACACTCCCCCCTTGACTCATCTTTTTTGGAAATGGCCTGCCATACGAAGAAGCCAGGAAAAAAACTCTCCTTAGAATATCAAGCAAATGGCAGTATGGCACAGTATGATGGTTGACTGGGGGACCCCATCAGAAGAATAAATCATTGGAATAGTTATGAATAATTAGATTGCTTAAGCACTGATAGTTCTAATCGTGCATTTAAAGATCAGATAAGATTTGTCTTTCTCTAAATCTTTGTGCACAGTATCTGGATGTTCTTGAGAGGTACCCAGCAGATGAACAAAGGGCCTGGCATGGTACTAATACACCGCCTGGAGTCTGGCAGGAAGAGAGACCACAATAAGAGGAAATTATACCACAATGAGATAATGCAATAACTCTCACAAAACCCAACTAAAACTCCAGTGTATTAATGGACATTCATCCAAGATGATTGAACAAGCACTGTCTAGAATCTATCCCTTCAAAGAGAGAGACAGAGACTAAACATTATGACAGTTAAGAGACAACAGGTTCTGACTCGCTTGGTGCATTGAAATGTTTTGAGGGAAAGTTTCTTATCCCAGAGGTGATAACATTGTTTCGCTCTCCATAGCAATGGCATACCCCTACTGTGCTGGATATGCACACTCATACATGTGCACACACACTCACACACACACACAGAACCTTCAAGTCTGTATAATCTCCATGAGACATCGCCTGACATTTCCACCAGGACAGGCCAGGTCTGCAAAGGTCACAACTGGACTGTATAAAAATGTCTGGCACTTCAGCAGATTACCCACAAATGTACTGTACAGGACAATTTGCACGTCGCACACACATACACTCATGCGTGTGTAAATGTAAAGTCATGCAAGGCAAGGGAGTTTTATTTGTATAACACAAGGCAATTCAAACACAATTTTCCCAGAGATTTTTGTTAAAGATACCTCAATGACTAGCACCTACCTCGACTTCAAGACTTTAATCTTGAACACCACAAGTTTGTTCAGTAGCTGCACAAATCTGAAAACATATATTGCACATTTTCAAAACATAATGAAATAGTTTTAAAGCATTCAGAAATTGTTCAGTATTATGTGCAAACATTATGTTGTGTGTGTTCGAACTGTCGTTGGTCCGAACGGGTTAAAATTCACCAGGTTAGCGTTCACCAGCGTTAGTTTTGCTGAGGTTAGGGTTAGGGTTAAGGTTAGGTTTAGGTTTAGGCATAGTTTTACTGAGGTTAGGGTTAAGGTTAGGTTTAGGCATAGTTTTACTGAGGTTAGGGTTAGGGTTAAGGTTAGGTTTAGGTGGTCGGACCATGAAGCGAGTTCGAACCAAGGACATGTTACCTCGTCTGTTTTGTTTTTTAAGAAACTCAAAGAGTTCATTAAATTCAGTTCATTAAAAATCAGATTCACACAACTTGCCATATAATTTGTCTTTGCATTCTTTTGCTTAAGGATTTCCAGAAGGACTGTATTTCTCAGAAGTTTGTGTTATGGATTTACCGAAAGGAGGGGTCAACCCTCCTTTCGGTAAATCCATAACACAAATTCATTTACCAGTCAGCCTAAAGGAATAGGGTTCATTTTACAGCCCTAGGCTTTCACAATCATTAGAATATGCTTAAAGGAGAGAGGGGGGAGAGAGAAAAGAAAAGAACAAAAAAAGAAATCAAATGTCCTCTGTTGTGTGAGCTGCAAAGATTCTGGTCCAGAATAAAAATTATGTAACAACCTTGGAGACCCTTACGAGCTACGTTGTGGAAGATTGCCAAGTCTGTCATAACAGTCTGTCTACTTAGTATATATTGCACAGGGTGGATACAGACCATATGGTGCATGTGTTATTTTGTCATATGAGTTATTGCGGCTAGCAGCATCTCTGGCTGAAATCCTGTAAAGCCATTATGGAGACCTTTTCTCACCACGCTGTCAAGGGCGTCACAAGGGGGGGGGGGGGGGGGGGACTGAGTTGCTAGGGCCCAAGGTGGAGGGGCCTTAATTATTTTATACTTATTATGCCGTGCTGCGAGCTTGTAGATCTGCTATTTTTTAAAACTCGTTCAATATATGTATTTTTTAAGCAAACATTTGTAACAATGTAAGTTTTGTTTCTGGGGTCCCTGGAACTAAATATTTTGAGACGGGGGTCCGTGGCCAAATGCATATCATTTTGGGGGTCCTTCACATGAAAAAGTTTGAGCACCACTGACATAGAAACATAGAAGGATTTGAAATATTCTAACTATTTTTCAAAAATAGAAGATCTACAAGCGTGCAGCGTGGCACTCTGTGCCGCGCTGTGAGCTTGTATCTCTGCTATTTTTCAATAGTTAAAGCACAAAATGTGAGTGAATCCTTGTACCCAGGGCCCAGAATTTGGTGTGACACCCCTGCACGCTGTAATAGACTAGAGGAGAAGGGTCTGTTAGGCCCAGGTTCAGGAACACAACTCCCCTAATGAGAACAGAACATTGCAGTTGGATTAGATCATTCAACTGATGCAGCACAAATGTTCACTCGACGGCCTCTCCACTTGACTTGGCTCTGGGACGAGTGTGACCTCCTCCTCCGTCCATATATTGTCCAAATTAAATGTCAAGTCTGTAGATTATTAAGGTGTGCTCTCTCTTCAACCCATAGCAGATGTGAATTGTGAACAGATCGAGATCCTTGAAATTGTACGGAGAATGTGTTATTTGCAATTCAAGAGAGTATGACTTGCTGTGTTGAAGGTTCCCAAGAAAATACATACTTTTCAGAATTCTTAAAGGAGTAGTTGTTCCTATTGATTACTCACACCATGGAGACTGGATTTCAATAATATTTTTTGTTTCAATAATATTTTTTGTTTTCCATTCCTAAGACAACATTTTGATAACAATAAAGTTACCCCCATTTTGATGGGTACATTTTATGTGGGTAAATGTACTAAATCAAGGAATGCGACAAATACAAAAGAATATTATTGAACTGTAGTCTCCATGGCATAATCAATGGAGTTATCAATAGAAAAAAATACATTTTGGGGTGAACAGTTTCGTTTTTTGTTTACCTCCTGCATTGGCACTGTCAGCAATAATCGTATGTGTGTGCACACACACAGAAAAAAAAAGTCCAACGATATTAGTTATTATTGCCAAAAAGCAGTGTTACAACAGAACTAATCTAGCAAACACAAATATCGAAACTTTTCATTAATGCACAATCAGCCCTTTCATTTCACTCAGCCCCTTTCACTTCCTCGTCTGAAATTAGTTCATATCAATGTGACGTATGTACAGTACTTTATACTGACAGCTACATCCATTATTCAGAGGACTAAGGCGAGATTCTATTTGATTACGTTTAATTCTTTTGGGCAAACAAATGTACACATTGTCCATATGACATATGTTAGACTTTTATGGACATTGAGTACACTGAATTATCAAAGAACCAACAATGAACACAAACCCATTCAAAGAACCAACAATGAACAAACCCATTCTCTTTAGTGGCTGCATATAAAGTAGCATTATGGGAAATGTGTACACAAATCACAAGGCGAATCATAAAGTCATACACATAACTTTTTATTTTATATAAAAGAAAACAATAGCAATATTAACAGTTATACATAGAAGGCTCTACTGAAAGACTACTGTATCCAGCATGGCAGCGAGGCACTGAACAATGTTAGAGGTCATCAGAACGTCTACGTGCTCCTCCAAGTGCCTCTTAGGATCCTGTAAAAATGACACAATCACATAAGGTATTTAATTGTTTCTTGGTTATCAACATCATTGGTTGTAAACAACCATGGATACAATCTTTGGGATTTGAAAGTTTAAAGTTCACATCCATTACCTGCTTTCCCACATTTTTGATGGCCAACTGCTCTGGGGTCATCTTGTCCTCTTCCTCGACAGCCTGGATTGAAAAAAGAAAAAAAAAAAAAAGCATTTCATTAATAACCTTCCCTTGGAGACACCATCATCATCAAGAGCCTGTGATGCATGGAAGGATTGGACGTGTATCGATATTTCGATGTCCCGTTGTTTCGAGGTCCCGGTAGTCCCGGTCCGAGGCTAACCTGCCGACACTGGTGAACGCTAACCTGCCAACGCAGGTGAATGATAACCTGGCAAATGCTAACCCAAAGCCTAAACCCTAACCCTAAACCTTACCGGACTACTGTGACCTCAAAACAACGGGCCATCGAAAAATCAAGATTTTGCCGTGATGCACAACATGAAATCTCCTTGCAGCTGTACCCTATCCCATTAAGACCTTCTACAAATGGCTTCTAAATCAGTAGTTCTCACACTTGAGATTTTATAATGTTCAAAAGTAGCAGATGTACAAGTTCACAGCTGCCACTTTCTCTCTTTTAAATAATCGTTCATTAATCGTAATCAAGGCAAAGGTTTGACACAAAGGAGATATTGATTTGAAGTCATATCGACACAGCCCTACCTTATTGTAGTTCTTCGCCAGCTCCAACATCTCCTTGACAATGGTCTCATTGAGCTTGCAGTGTTCACTGTAGTCAGTGAGGGTCAGGCCTTCCATCCAGCTCTTCTTATGCAAGTTCAACAGCATCTAAAACAACAGGGATAAACTTAAGTTTCATGTGTCTAAATCAAAACCCTGGGTGAAAGCGCTGGCAAAGAGATGTGTGCCATTCAAACCTTTTGCTCCAGCTCATTTTTCCTATAATTGATAGTGATGGAGTAGTAGTGTCTGTTCAGTCCATGGATCAGAGCCTGGAAAAACAAGAGAACCATATTTAAGAAAACTAAACATATTAGGCACCACAAATGTGGCCTATGCATTCTGCACAGGTTCAAAAAGCACATCCAAAATCCTGTTTAAACATTTTATCATTGAACACGTAAGTACCAAAAAACCCTGGACATAAATACGTAGACACCATCACCATATTAGTGAGAGAGAGAGCGCCGTGCCTCCTAATGCACGTATGATCATCAGCTTGTCATGAATTCCACAACATTAAACATGAGTTGAATATACTATAAGTACCCGAGACTGTTTCAGAATCATTAGTTATCTATCGATAAACCCAAAGGTTTTATTTAACCAAGTGTCCTGTACTACATACACACATTTGTAACAAGCCAAATGCATTAAGAGGCACAGCTTGCTCTCACCAATAAGGCAGCCCCATTGAGATGGATGTTATTTGTCTGAAGTCATATACTCCCTTAGTTTTGCCAGCATTTTGTGTGATGCTGCCATCTACTGTCCATTACCTGGATAGAGGGCTTGTTCAGATGACCCAGGTTTGATGTAGTTTGTCTTGGTTCATGGCCCAACACCATCATATTGGCATTGATCAGTCGGAAGGCATCAATTACAACCTGAGGAAGAGTACACAGTGGGATTAGATAGATACCTTTATTATCCCAAGGGGGTAATTCAGTCACCCAGAGTCACACAGCAGTTAAGGTTACAGATTAAATGTATGTAATAGAGATGTAATATAACGTAACATAGACGACAACAGACGTCATACATGTTCTAGGGAGGGAGTGGCACATTTCAGTTCCCACAAGTTCTATTTTTTACAGCACAAGTTGAATATGTTTTGGCATGTGCCAACCCTTTGGATTGGCATTCCTTCTGTGAGAATTCATTTTCTTAGTTAAATAACATTTCTTATTTATGTTTCTCTGCGTGAAATCTGGCCAAAACCAACCCTGGGTGCCTGACGTTTTATCCTGCATCATCATCATCCAATGGTTATTGACGCTGAAGTCCTTTGCTCTCCTTTATTGGAGGTGTAGGTTGGGAGGTCTAAATAGTTTAAAGATTATTCTTACTGAACTAACCTGGCAAGGCACTGAACCTCCCCCAAAATGCATTTTCCTATTTATGTCCCTGAAGCCTTCCAGGGCAACATTCTAGAAGTCTCTTCCATTCTGAGCCAAGTACAACAGAATGACTGACAGTGCTCTGTCTGTTCAGTGTGGAAAGACAAACCAGGGATGAAATCTGGTTGGGGTGGAGAGACAAGACAGACCTGGGGTATGTCCTGACTCCTGTCTGGGTTAAATGTTGCCCTTTTCTGATCTGGTCTAGACCGGAAATAACCCACGTCACCAGGCAGGCAGAAACGAGAGCGGAAACCAAGAGCACCTGTGCTCCTCAAATTATTTCCCTGGGCCAGAGGCATAATTTGTTTTGGTATAATCCGTTTATTTTGGCATAAAAAACATTTGATATATCCAAGAAATCCATGTTTTATTCAAACGACAGCCAAGTCTAGATTAAATGATTCAGCATTTACATGGGGTAATAAAAAAGTGCTGCCAACCGGATACATAACGGGAAACCATTTGGGGTACTCTAGAGTATGCATGGCCAAAACCAGATTACGTAGTTTGGAATGAAAACCGCTGTGGAAAATCCTGGTGACGTGAGGTTATGTCATGACATCATAGATTTTCTTCCTGTGCTTGGTGTATGCCCTTGTTGTGTGCATAGTTTATTTCTTTGTGGCAGAGTAAGCAACTTTTATGTCCTTTGAAAACATCTGATAGAGCTCTTCTTTAATCTCAATTTCAACCGCAAATTATAGTCATGATGACCAACTCCAGCTGCACTTAATCCCTGCATCCACTTGATTCACTACCAATCATCATTTTCTCCTAAATGACTAATTCTGAAATTATAAACCATAAAGAAAATTTAAGCTAGCCAACATTATAGTTGCTTCACAGATGGACACAGCATGAAGAGATCAATCATGTAACATTAGCTAACATTACTGGAGCTCTGTTACTCTGAGTGAGTGACACAGGGTGTGCCACAGTATACAATGTCCAGCTGAGTGGAAATAGAAGCCAGTCGGGAACTGCAAGGCTCCTTGCTTTGAGTAGGTATGCATCACCCTTTCTCTTTGAGAGGGCACACTGTATCCAATGCTAGTAAGTTTCTAGGGGAGATTTCAAACCTTCACCTTTCATCACCATTCACCAAAACATTGCTCTGTGCTCCATGGAGTAGTAGTGTCAGGGGCGCCGGCAGGGGTAAAATAGTGAGGGGACGATATTGTGGGCGTGGCCAGTCGGTGACGTCATGACCGTAATCAAACGTACACATCAGCTTGGACTTTATAAGTAACTAGCCTATAAGCACTTTAATGTGTTGTTAGATGACAATGTAGGCCTATAAGATCTGGATAAAGAATTTAATTCAACTTTCAAATGTAAATGTCACAATAGTCAACTTGTTATCCTGCTGTTCTTATTTCAATATTAATTATAAGCCTATATGCTTTCTGCAATCTCTGCATCATTGAAAATGAGGGCTCTGCGCTCAATGTATTTTCAAGAAAATAAATTATAAAAGTTTAAGTTAATAAAGTAAGGAAAATTCCAGCTTACTGTAGCCTATAGTGAAAGTTAGATGAAGTCAGAACTTAAGCTCTGCTGATGCATCGCACTGAGAGTGAGCAAACCGATCGAGGCACGATCAGCAAGGCCGTCAGTGATGAAAAAAGTACTCACATGTTTTCCTTAAGTAAAAGTAGAAATACTCTTTTAGAAATCCCATGTTCAAAATGTAAGCCTTGGCTTGAGTAATGACGTTTTGGTATCAAAATGTAGGCTGTATAAAGAAAACGTAGCCTAATAGTCAAGTCATTTCACAAATGTAGCCTACCATTTGTAGATAGGCCTAGGTCTACAAATATTTGAGCAGATTAAGCAATATTGTGAGCTTGTATTTTCAAATGGCCTAAATGTAGGGCTGAAGTGGTTATGTATGCCTTTATAGCCTAATAATCGAAATTTGCAAAGTATCTAACTGTTTTCAAAAGATTGTAGTGGAATAAAAATAGCCTACTCGAGTAAATGTACTCAGTTACTTTACACCAATGAAGCCTACATGTGCCGTCAATTCAACACGGGCGGACAATTAGAACCGGTTTAACATGTTTGGCACAGATATTTTGTGTATTGGAAGCAATTAGCATGTCTAGAGGGTCGCCGGTCCCGGCAACCTCAAGCAACACAATGCAACGTTGGGACTACAGCGCCGATTGGGGAGAAAAAATAATAATAATTTAAAAAAAAAGGGTCGAGCCTGAAAAGTGGGGTGGCAGAACAGTCCAAAAAACCCCGGCTCCGGCGCCGTTGAGTAGTGTCACGATTTCATATGGTGATGTGATCATAAAGCTAAGATCATGTTAAAAAGCTACTCCCGCCACCCACTGGCAAGCCACAAATCACAATATACAAATTAGAAAGGATTGCCAGAATATTTCAACAATAAAAATAATTATCTTTGACGGATAATTCACTTTGGGATGGTTACATTTTTATTTTGGTACACTTCTGGGACTGGGGTGAAAAAGGTTAGTGTTCAGACTGCGAGGTCATATTCAATGAAAAGGCTTCTTCACTGTGCATGCATACATCCATACCTTTCCTTTGACACTCTGAATAGGATCAACCACCACAGCCACAGCTCGTTCTGACAAAGCCTCAAAGCTCTGCTGTGTGTTGATGTCCACCCCAGACAGCCAGCAGCCGAAGCCAGGGTGACTGTGGTACCAACCCACCACCATCTCTGGCCTGGTGAGAGACAGGAGAGATGGACCGTCAAGACATGTTTACGGGACAGAAAAGACAGTTTAATGTCATTATATTATCTATATTGATAGATGATTTCAGGCACAAACTCCCTATGTGTTCAGAGTCAGACATTGTAGTGTGAGCAAGTTTATTCATGTCATTATTACCAGATAACAAAAGTATCTAAATGTAACTGAGGTGATCCGAACCTCCCCACCCGGCTTTGAACCCGGGTATCCTGCGTGAATGTCCAATATCTTAACCATTACTCCAAAGGGATATCCCTATGGAATGAGGGCAGATACTGGACTTTTGAGGCTTCAGGCTGGGGCTGCGACTCTCTCCGCCACACTAAGCCTGTCTATCTCCTCCACAATCTTTGAATGCTCCAGGGACAGTTTATACTGTAACTCAGCACATCAAAATGTGAGGAGAGGAAACAATATTTTTTGTCAAGCACAGCGAAATTCCTGTGTTGAACATCGTAATCACAATTTGTTGTAATTTTTCATGGAACATTTTATGAAAAATAATGTAAATAAGGCAACGTGCTTAGTTGCGTGGTTGAAAAGGCATTCACCATCACTTCATTAAAGCTGGCCTTACGTTAGCAGATAATCGGGTGCATTGAAATCGGGTAGCATTACACACTACAGGATAATCGTTTAAGATTATCTGACCAGATAATCTAAACATGCTCACATTAGCCGATACTCGTGAGGGTCATTAAATGCCCAGATTATCTGCGATGTGCGGCCACCTTAAATCGTTCCAGTACGATTGTCCAAAGTGACAGTACAGCTCTGGGACTTGTTATAACAGGTTTTTGGTATGTATTGGTTTTGGCAAGATGGACCATAGTTGTAACTAAGTACAACATAGCCCCCCCCCCCCCGGCTATGTTGACAATAAGAAAATCAAACATTTGTCCACTTTTCACCTGCCAGTCTGCTTCAGCATATCCAACATCTTGGCCTGGAACACAGGGTCCACAGCCTCAACACTGACGCCCTGTGGGGTAGAGAACCACAGTTATTACATAATGATTTGAGATCATCCAAATTGTTTTGCATAATTTGTATTTACTTCAAAGTTCAATGCCAAAAACACAATTCAATTATTAATTGTCAAATAATTGATGGCCGAATTTCATGGCTGTGAATCAGCCCAAATGTACAGCTACTCACTTGTGAAAACAATGCATACAAAAGTCATGGCCAAGTACTAACTGAATAATTCCATGTGTGAATATGAACATATGTTAACTAGCAGGTCAGGATATTTTCATGGCAAACAAAATAAACCATTAAACTATTTTGATATTATTAAGATTCATACAGTTCCTGACTGGGGCATGGCAAACACGTCAATCACTCGCACGGTGTAGTCATCAACAAATTCTCCCAGCATTAAACCCATGACCTCCATTGGCACTCCAGCACGGCCGTGCTTCAGCATCTAGCACAGAGCAAAAACATACAGAGATATGTCACACATTTCATATTACTAAAAAACCCATGTACTTAGTTTGTACGGGTCCCATAGGGCTCTATACTAGATCCACTAGTATTTCCCAAGTTAACATCTCACAAAAAAAACGATCTACATGGGGAGAGTATTTTTTGCACGTCTTTCAGTCCAAGTTATCAAAAAAGTAACTGGGTTAACACAGTTTAACATTCACAAGGTTAGCATTCACCAGCGTCGGCAGGTTAGCATTCACCAGTGTTCGTTTTACTGAGGTTAGGGTTAAGGTTAGGTTTAGGTGCATCTCCGTTCCCCCGACTTTCGTCGCCTCCGCGCAGCCAATCACAAGCTTCCGCTGCCTTAATCCGGTTGCTTTTTTGATACACGTGGACCGAAAGACTAAGATCTACATGGTCACAATGCATCCCATTGCGATGCATTGAAATAGATGCGCTATTTTCGCCAAATCTTTGCCCCAGAATAAGGGTGCTAGTGTTCGTGTGGTTAATATAACTTCACCAAGTGTGATGGTTTTAAACTTTTGTTGAGGTGCATCCTTACCTTGAGCAGTGCCAGCGATGAGATGTACACCTGTTCTGCTGTGTCCACAGCAGGAGCATCTGTGGGAGGGCCCTGGGAAACACATGCAGCACAATCAATGTTCATTCACATGCCAGGCAATTTACTAATTAACACCTAACGATGTTTCTCAACAACAGCCATATTCAGTGTTGCCATGTCTGCTTATCATAAACAATTTTGGTCTTGTTTTGCTGTAAAGTTGCTTATAAATATTGGTAGTTGTGTGTTGCTGGGATTTTGGGGGGCTCGTTTCTAAAGTGTAGCTGTTTATTTGGACTTCCTGCCATATACTAAGGTCTGGCTATTCAATAGCAATCTACAAGCTCTCATTGCGACTGTGGTGAGCTTGTGAATCGTTATTGTAACCAACTAACCCAATAATAAAGCTGCTGATTTAAATTCAAACTTACCTGACCAAGGCCTGGCATCCCACCTCCGAGTCTCAGCAGCCGGTCCATATTGAGATCTGATGATGGAAAATGTTTTAATCAAATCAGTGTAAAATATCTATCAGCAAAGATGGCAAAGACCCTGCTATGCTGGATTAGCAAGACCAATAACGCAAACCTGTCAAGACACATCCAGATTCAGTCAGATGCAGGGATAAACAACCGTAACCAACCTAATAAGGGACATTTATTGAGCAAGATATAGTAGGCCTATAGATTGTATTATACTTTACCTAGAAAATAAGAATGAGAACCACTATCCTCTTAACACAGTTGTAGCTTACCAAGTTACAAGTGACTTGTTAGCCGGCTACCGTAGCACAACAAAATAAGAGATTTACTAAGAACAACAACAACAAAATACGCAGGGAATTACCTATAGATTATACATTTTGCTACCGGATCAATAGCTTTAATTTACCTGTTCTCAAATCTGTCCAATTTTAAGAGTAGTGTGTTTGTTGCGTGCAGTGGAACTACAGGCTACAATGAATCAGCCAGAAATTCTCATTGTGGTGAGAACGACTTCCGTCGCACTGATGACGCCAAGCCTTTTGCGTTCACAGGTTTCGGCGCAAGGGGGCGCTGCAGTCATTCAATTCTAACTAACACTGCTCTGTAACTAACTAAACACAGTACAAAATGGGGTTCATATTGTGGTCATGTTATTTGACTAGCTACATCCGTGTACAACAATTGTTTTATTTTGTTTTCCGACTGTCTAGTACTGTGTTTTATGTGTCTGTCATTAATGTTGTATGAGTATGATGAGTTGTAAATTGAAACAATCCCAAAAGCTTTCTTGTGGTCTTTATCCTTTTAGTTGACCTGTACTGTCCTGTAGCTTTTCCTATGAACACTTGAAACTTAAAGTATTCAATCAATCAATCAATCAATCAATCAATCAATCAACCCATGTATCCATCGCAAAACTTATAGCTTGCTGATTTTGTGGAATTTATATTTATGGAAACCTTTTCAGCAATCGGATAGTCTAGTCTAGTCATGTGTCAGAGTCAGAGAATCCCATTTCACTGACACATATGTGTCAGTGAAATGGGATTCTCTCATATGCCTTCTCTATTTGAAAGACTGCATCAAACGTGAGGTGGATTTGGGCAAATATTGCGGCATGGTCATGCTGGACCTCCAGAAAGCATTTGACACATAAATCACTCTATTCTGATTGATAAATTAAAAGCTATTCATTGTCTTGGTAGCAGCAGTGTGCAAGGATGCAATCTTACCTGGTGGAACCCTGCCCGCCCCCATCCAAGTAAGCTGTGGTGTTCCTCAAGGAAGTCTATTTTTTTTTCTTTTTTTTTCTTTTTTAAATTTTTATCCCACGATTTTGTAACCCATTTTTTTCACCCGGTGCCAATTGCCTAAGCTGTAATCTTGGGCTCTGCTCTCCCTCTGCCAACCTGGGGAGGGCCCCGAACTGAGCTCATGCTTCCTTCAGTGCATGAGGAGTGAGCAGGCCGCTTCTTATCACCTGACAGGGGGGAGCTTCCCCGGTTGGACGTAGCGCGTGGAAGGAACACGTTATTCCAACCAGTTCCATTCCCCTCCATCAGGCGCCCGGCTGGCCAGGGGGAGGCATTATAGAGACCAGGATTACTGCATGTTTTTGTGAGGGTATCTACCCTAGGAGACACGGGGAGAACATGCAAACTCCACACAGAAAGGCCCTTTTGCCAACCCCACCTAGGGTATGGGCACTGATGACGCGGAGGAGAGAACACGCCCCCAGCACCCACAGCGTCCCCGGCAGGAATCGAACCCAGGACCCCTCAAGGAAGTCTAAATTGTTCCTAATATATGTAAATTGCATGGCATCCAACCCAGATTTGGCACAAAAAAACGGTTTACTCTAATGCGTTCTCCTGCTATGCCACTAAATGTGGAACGCCCTACCGAAGGCCTTAATGGAATGTAAATCCCTACCTTCCTTTAGAACGGCACTGAAAAGCCACTTTTAGCTGTGGCTAATTGAAACTGGTAAATGAAAACAAAAGCCTATCCTTACATCCCCCAGGCCTTTCTTTTGTAAATATAATTCATTTTACATTGTGTTTTCTACGACATGATTGCGACTGTAGGGAGCATTTACTATCAAACCAGGCAGATCCTGGCCGTCAGTGAGTGAGTCAGTAACAGTAATAGGCCGGGGGCCAATTCTGAAATTGGCCCAAATTGGTACCACCCAAGGTGACCGTACATTTTTTACATTTTTGACTTCCTACATGTCTCTAGTTTACATTTTGGTATGATAACCCTTTCTGAGACCCAGCTTAATTGATGTTATCACCCGCTAGAGTCGGTCTCCCATCGACTTTCTATACAGGAGGAAAATACCCAGAAAAAGATTTTTTTTCTGGGTATTTAAGGAGGATCTGAGGGGTCTAACTAGAGGTTTGTCATGATGCTGAATCCATTGCAGGCATTTGTTTTGCACAAAAAACATTCTGTGGGCTAGAAATGGTCTCAGAAAACAATACACGTATGGGTGAGTATTCATGTTAGTCGGAGGCCTTAGGGTTTTTTTTCTCGTGTTAATCAGTCTAAAAGTGCAAAATTTTGCACAGATGTAGCTCAGGGCATGCTCTAATGATTTAGCTAGGGCGCCCGAGTCGGCGACCTTCGGGGTCACCACAGCACCCACAGAACTCTGAAAAGTGATGACTCATCACTTTTCATCACTAAAGTCGATGGGAGCCCACCTTGATTTGGCCGCTGTGGCGACCCCGAATGTCGCAGACTCGGGCGCCCTAGCTAAATCATTAGAGCATGCCCTGAGCTACATCTGTGCAAAATTTTGCACTTTAAGACTGATTAGCACGGGGGAAAAAAAACCCTCCGACTAACATGAATACTCACCCATACGTGTATTGTTTTCTGAGACCATTTCTAGCCCACAGAATGTTTTTTGTGCAAAACAAATGCCTGCAATGGATTCAGCATCATGACAAACCCCTAGTTAGACCCCTCAGATCCTCCTTAAATACCCAGAAAAAAAATCTTTTTCTGGGTATTTTCCTCCTGTATAGAAAGTCGATGGGAGACCGACTCTAGCGGGTGATAACATCAATTAAGCTGGGTCTCAGAAAGGGTTATCATACCAAAATGTAAACTAGAGACATGTAGGAAGTCAAAAATGTAAAAAATGTACGGTCACCTTGGGTGGTACCAATTTGGGCCAATTTCAGAATTGGCCCCCGGCCTATAAGTAGATAGGTAGGCCGTAACGCCTCAATGTCTATATAGCTGACCTGTCGTGACATCATTGTTGACCCATTTTTGGCAATGCCCATATATGGCCATGACAGAATTCATTTAATGCCTCAATGTCTAGCTGACCTGCCCATATATGGAGATCCCTGATGTCATTAATATTACGCCCATAGCTTGGAATGCCCATATATGGACTTACTTGTGGGAGTCTCATGTGGTCTGTAACATAACTTATGTTACAGACCGACCACATGAGACTCCCACAAGTAAGTCCATATATGGGCATTCCAAGCCAAGACATCTTATGATGTCAGACGTCAGTCATATCCATATTTGGGAAATATTTTGTCCACATTTTTGTCCAAATTAGACTACCAACTGCAACTCGAATCACACTTGCAAATTAATTCCTTCCTGCGCTTTCGTCCTTAGGGCGTCTTACTGGTATTTTTTTCTGATGATATCTGTCTGCTTAGTCAACGCAACAGTAGGTTACTGTGTTCTATCTGTCTGTCATTCAATGTTATATCAAGTTAAACTAGGCTTTCCTTTTAGTCCTTTTAGTTGACCTTGAACCAGTGAACTGTAGGCCTACTGCCATGGAACTGTACCTTTTCCTATGCAAACTTCTAATAAAGTCTTCAATCAATCAACCAAATGCATATGACTAGGGCACAGTTGAACTCAAATGTCCTCAGTAGGGTCTAGAGCTGGAGTGTGTTGAAACTTGATCTCAGAATGTGTTCTCAACAGTAACACATTGTGTTATATCTACTTCATTTCCTTCATTTCCTATTTTTAACACGACAGTCAGAGGACATTGCTTGGATTTCAATTTGTGAAACTGTCCACTCTACTCGTATTTTTTTTTGCCCAACCCTTCATCTTTCTCAAAGCATCTGCTGCTAAGCAGCCAACCTCCATCCAGATGGCCGAGAGAATCGAGAGATGGGACGAACACTTCACTTCCCAAAGCACCAGAGGCAGCTTCGTAACACGACACCTCTCCCTTAAACCATCATCCTACCAGCAGAGGAAAGGGGAGAAATGTGATACTGTAGAACCACTTCCTTCCACTCTGATGGGATTTGAATTTGGCTTCAATTCGTCAAGCGGCCCGGCAGGATATGAGCCATAGATAGAGGAATGATGAGCAGATTGCAAAGATAGGCTATAACCTGAGCTGAACTACACCTGCATTTTCCCCTACATGTAGATGGTGTAGGCCTATATGTATGTGGTATATTTTTGACATGGGTATGTATACTTGTCAAATAACAGTCATATAGAATGATAAGGATAAAGTCATATAGAAGAGGTGTTTGTATTTCACAGTTGTCAGTGTGCCACATAGTGACAGTGTAGCACAGCTAAACAATGTGTTAAAACAAATACTGCAGTTAGATAGCTGCATTAGTATATAGACTGGCTACGCCAGGCTAGTGACAGTGTGCATAGATTAGGTATGATATTGTAATTATCAGCTTACTAGGCTACTGTGTGTAATTCACATTATCAAGCCAATATGTAGACCAGCAGCCTCAGGATATATAGGGTGGGTAGCCTACTATTTCTCCCCCACATTTCTATTGTTGTTTGTAATGCAATATATGTTGGACCCATTGTCTTAATGTGACTGTGATGTTATGTTAATTGTCTTTAATTTCTTGTCCTAGTTTTGTTAGCCTATGGTTATTTATTCTGTTGTGTTGCAAATGGAGCAACAGAACAACAATTAACATACAACACACCTGTCACACCAATAAAATGCAACAAAGAGCAAAGCCTATTTGGATTAATAATTACATAATTATGTAAAAAATAATTACATTTACTAGACCACTGAATTATACAGTGTAGGCCAATTACATCAATAATTGTCACTGCTCCTGATTCTGACAACCTACTCTAGAGTAGGTAGGCCTACATTAATAATTGTCACTGCTCATATTGAAAAGGGCAAGGGAAATAATGGAATGTATCTACATCAGAATAACTTGGATTGATAGACAGAATGGGTTGTGACCTCCAGTCCAGTACACTCCCTGCTTATTTTTCTGTGCATCCTGATGCTGTGACATCACATGTCAGTGTCCTGGATGGGAAATAATGGAATATATCTACATCAGAATAACTTGGATTGATAGACAGAATAGGTTGTGACCTCCAGTCCAGTCAGTCCACTCCCTGCTTATTTTTCTTTGCATCCTGATTCTGTGACATGTCAGTGTCCTGGATGGGGGGAAGGGTTCGAAAAGGGGGGAGGGGGATGGGGCTAAAGAATGCTTGGTATGCGGACCGATAACACGGCCGAAAGGCAACGGGGAGTGCGCGCACAAATCGATCACGGGATCGAGAGCGAGCACGAACGCGTTTGACGTCGGCTCGAACCGCGGACGAAAAATCGTCGCGTCCTTTTACGATGATGTCCCCCGAACGGCGAGGGAAGCGGGCGATTTATCGAGCAGCGACACCGTGTGTAAAGACGTTCCACCCCGCCGCTGCTGGAGATGGTTCGGTCCGTAGTAGGTGGGTCTGTGGGGCGGTCGCAGTGGTGGAAAGTAACTAAATACATTTACTCACAGTAGGCCTACATTAAGTATTTCCAATTTCCAAATACTTTTTTTTTTTTACTCCACTTCATCTCGGATCCACATATTGTACTTTTACTCCAAAATGTAGTTACTAGTTAGGCTACTTTGTGGATTTTTATTATTATTACAAAGCATAATATAGCCTACATACAGTGGGCTACATTAACCACTTCAGGATTATATCAATTTTGGTTGTTTGAAAATAGCAGATCTACAAGCTCACATTCGCAGTTGTAGCTCTTGTGAGCTTGTAGAGACCATTGTAAATCTGCTATTTTCAAAAGATTTCTGCACATTTCAAAACTTGAAATGGGACATTCTGCATAATGAGTACTTTTACTTTTGGTACTTATAGGCTACATTTTGATGACAATACTTCTACACAAGTATTTTGAGTTCTATACTTGTGTATTTGTCTACATTGCAGTATTGATACATTTACTTGAGTACTTTCCTCCACCACCACTAGTAGTAGGTGGGTCTGGTCGGCAGGACGTCGTAGATCAATGAAGCGGACCGTAGGGTTGGTCCACTGAGCGCTGGGCAGGCTGTTTGCATCTGACTGTATGCATGTATAGATGTCAGTGAGACGACAGATACGCAGCACCAAGGGCTATTCGGCGAATACTGTCCAATATGCGGATGTTTTAGGCCTGGGCTCACCGACTAAAAACCCTTTCGATTCTATTTCCAGCGGTCCCGACCGTGTTGTAGTGTGGATATAAGAAGGAAATAGTAGCTATAGCTCGTCGTAACCTCCAGGATGATCTTTGCGAATACAAGCAACCCGCTGAAGACCACCCATCGCAAGCAGGTAGGCCTAAAAAAAAAACACAACCCCACACACACATTTTGACTTTTCGCACCTTTTCGCACCTTTCCACTGAGGTAACGGCTATGAGGTACTCCGAATAAACGGCATATTATTCGACGAATTGTTATGACAAAGCAATAACGTAATCGTTAAATGACATTGGTAAGCCCTTCTTCTCCGGGGGGAAAGAAAGGGTGTAATAAATTATGAACACTTCTTTTCGAGGCTTCAAATCACATCAGTATGACTCATAAGACATTGAGAACAGGGTGACTATTAATGTCCCCTTGTGCACTTTTTGTTCGGCAGTTAATGCAGTCAAATGGGAATGGAATTGATACAGCCGAGGATGACGTTGTGGAGGCCGGGGCTAGGGAGAAAGATGATCCATTCTTCTTCAGCCTCAGGCATTGGCCCATAGGCAGGCAGCAACTATTTTCACAGTCATGAGTAATTCTATAAACCAAATGCCACTGGAATCTGTTGTAATGGAGCAAGAGGCACGTTATTTTAGCCATTTTCATAACGGGGTCAGTAAACCGAGAGCACTCTGTGTCTGTGTGGCTAGCTATAGCCTGGCTCCATCCATAGTAAGTCAATGTGGGCAGGATTGAAGCATCCCTAAACCTCTGGTGGTGAAACATGACCATTTAACGTTATGGCCCTTTATTTAACGAGGTATGCAAGTATTGATGTTTGTAGGCCTATGCATTCTCCTGCAGAGCAAAACGTGCTATTACTGAATATTGTGCCCATCATTTATTGGGATACACTGGGATCAATGTCCTATCGTGTAAGGGATCAGTTTAGAGGTCACACTCTCGTGTAAACACACACATCCAGCTTTAGGACCACCGTTGCCTGTCCTGGTCTGTCTGTGCTTTGATTATGGATGCTACATCAGGAGAGAGAGGATTCAGCTCACCTTGCCACACCCATGAGGATCTGGCCACAAATAATTGCTTGTGGTGCCTGTAGGGCCGGAGTCAATGAGGTCGTGGTGTAAAATAATGATGTATTCTGCTTTGATGATGATGCTGTGTAACCTACCAATATAATTTCACACTAACAGTAGCCTACTCCTGCAGTGTCTGAGACCTGACGTCAACCCAGTTGTTGGTGACATAGGCCTACTCTAGTCTGAGCAGGGAAAAGTGCACACAAAATTATACCAATATTACAAATATATATTATGTATTGATTTATTATTTGAACTATACCATACACAGTTCAATGTAAAATGATGCTATAATAATGTCTTCCAGTTCCAGGTTTGTCTTTAAGCAGCATTGCGTTGGTATTATTTGTATTTTTTGACAGATTAGGCCACGTCATGCTATTGTTGACATCAATTTGTGGTTGGTCATGACATGGACTGATGGTATGAAGCTATTCTTGTTGTATGGAATGGTTCACTGAATGACTGAACTACTCACTCACTGAATGAGTTACTGCAGAAAGGAAATGCTTTGCATGTGAGTGATGTATGATTTGGTTCCGAATGAGAGAGAGAGAGAGAGAGAGAGAGAGAGAGAGAGAGAGATTACGTGTGTGTGTGTGTGTGTGTGTGTGTGTGTGTGTGTGTGTGTGTGTGTGTGTGTGTGCGTGTGCGTGCGTGCGTGCGTGCGTGTGCTCGCACATGCAATCGCGTGCACACACACAATTCTAATGAATACTGAAACAGGAAGCAAGTAGTCAGGAGTAGGGACAGATTTGATTGCACAGTGCATCTGTATCCATGGCTCATGTACAAGAATATAACACTGGCAGATAATATATACGGGTAACACGTTTTAATAAGTTAACACATTTTAATAGGATAACACATTTTATGCTGCTGTTGTGTTCACTTGCTTATTATGCTGTTATGCATATGATGTTCACACACAGGCCAGTGATGAAATATTAATGTGTTCATTTGTGTGTGTGCGTGTGTGTGTGTGTGTGTGTGTGTGTGTGTGTGTGTGTGTGTGGGTGTGTGTGTGTGCGTGCACGTGCGTGCGTGTGTGCAGTAGATGTGTACTAAGGGTGCAACAAAATACATGTATTCGTATTGAACCGTTCGATACGAGGGTGTACCGAACCGAATGACCCTGTACCGAACAATACAATACCACTCCACATCCACATTCCCCTGGAACCCCCTCAAGGACCCCTAGGGGTCCGCAGAGCCCACTTAGAGAACTACTACCCTAGAGGTTGGGTACCGTATTGTCCAAAGTTAAAACAAAATATACGTAGTTATAAAAATACATTTATAAATCAAGGACATTTCTGTTTATTTTTTGTATCGAAAAAGTATCAAACCGTGAAACCAAAATATCAAACCGAACCGAACCGAACCGTGAATTTTGTAAACCGTAAACCGTGTGCTGGGTCAAGAAGGGCATTGATGAGATTGGGCTGGACATTGAAAGTTTCCTTTTTTTTCGGGATACTTAATCTGGTTGCAATGCCAGTCAAACGCGTCTTGTCGTGTGTGCCAGATCCAGTATTATCAGACATTTCTTTAGGAAATCCGTCAGAGTTAGGGTTTTCAGTCATTTTGTCCAGCTTTGATACTTTGCTGACAGTGGGTTTTCCTGTGTGTGTGCAGTCCTATCCGATGGCTCCATCCAGCCCCAGCAGCAGCAGCAACAGCAGCAGCACGGGGTGGGAGCAGCTCAGTAAGACAAACCTGTACATCCGTGGTCTGCCACCTGCTACTACTGACCTGGATCTGGTCAAACTGTGCCAGCAGTGAGTATGCGCGCACACAACAACATGACGAGAGAGTGGTAATACTGTTATATTTGTGAGCGAGCCTTTTCAACCACTTTAACCGTTGTTTTGTACTTTAGCTATTAAAAAACAGCAGATATATGAGCTCAAAATGCGGCACCGAGTACCGCGCTATGAGCTTGTAGATCTGCTACAGTATTTTTGAAAAATCGTGAAAATGTGTGTAAATCTTTGAATATATATATATATATATATATATATATATATATATATAAAGTATTTTTAAAGCAACCATTTGTAACTCAAATCCTTGCTTCTGGGGGTCCCTGGAACAAAATATTTTGAGATGGGGGTCTGTGGCCAAGAAGGCCTACATATCATTTTAGGGATCCTTGACATGAAAAAGTGAGAAAGAACCTCTGATCATAGAACCATACGTTTTTCAAAAACCTTAGAAGGATTTAGAAGACATTTGCAGAATCTGCCTCAGGTCTTATGGGTTATAAGGTTTTTCAGTGGTGGATCGTCAAGTATCAATGTAACATATCGTCACTGTCGGGCAGAAACCTTGTATCTCCCAAGTTTCAAATTTGTAAGTTGTTTCGCAAAGTAAAGCCCTGTTACATCATTCAAGGCCATCACACAAAAGTAGTGAAAACAGCCGATCTACAAGCACACAACGCCACGCACCCGTGAGGCGTTGTGTGCTTGCAGATCGGCTGTTTTCACTAGTTTAAATCATTTTTAAAATGATAAATACAAAACGAACGGTCTTGGACATACAAGGTATCCACCCGACAACGACGATATACATAAGGCTATTGTTCTCGCAGCTGATCCCTGTTCAAGTTATCCTGCATGTCACCCCGCCTCTCTCTCCCACATTTCCTGTCTCTCTATCAAAATAAAACAGAATGGCAAAACATAATATTTTAAAAAATGTATTCAGTTCTGTGTTATGGGTTCAACTAGCAAGTTATAAAAAGGTTAGTGATGGCCCGGACAGCTGGCGTATGTGGCGTATTTCTTGGCACCTAGAGCTATATTTTCGTCCATGCCATATCCATAAACTTATTTGCCTTTTTTTTTTTTTACTATTTTGAAAAACCCTATTTTTATTTTTAAATACATCAAATATCCGATCTACATCGACATTGTTGTGAGCTTGTAGATCAGCTATTTGAAATATTTAAAACATGTTTTTCAAAATAGTAAAAAAATGGCAAAAGAGTTACGGGGTTACGGGGTAAGGCATGGACGACGGCATGGACGACGATAGAGACCCCTATAGGCTGCTAATCCAGCCCCCCCCCCCCCCCCCCCCCCCTCCATCTCTCTCCCCTCTAAAGTCATGTCATCAACATGGATCTGTCCCATTTAGAGCCACCATCAGGCCAATTTTTACATGCGACCTGACGGTCGCTTATCTCCCGATCAGGGAGTCTATCTCCGATTAGGGAGTCTATCTCCCGAAGTAGGGCTGTCACAATTATTACATAATCGTCTAATCGCAATTATTTGGCATAATCGCAATTATTTTTCATAATCGTTTCCATGTTGAAAAATGTTAATATGTTTTTTTAAGTAAAAAATAGTGGAAATAGCAGATCTACAAGCTCACAACGCATCGCGGCGCGTTGTGAGCTTGTAGATCGTCTATTTCCACTATCAAGGTTCTTTTTATAGTGTCAAGTTGTCAAATATGTCCTTTATTTCTTTCTATATTTAGGTTATGTGTCATATCTGCCATGTGCAACTTCAAAGCCTAAAAGCCAAACAGAAATGTAATTGTCAACGACAAAAACACAATCGTTAATCGCAATTATTTGAGTGGCAATTAATCGTCATGTAAAATATCATAATCGTGACAGCCCTAGAGGGGTTTAGTGATATATACCTATAAGTGGTCCAGTGAATATGCGTGACAGACAGTATAGGCTACAGTCCCACTACTTAGTGCAGTGGATTCTGAAGTTGTGTATGGCCTCTCCCATCCTCAGAATTACCAGCATATGGAAGGGTCATTCAACCATGTAACCAGCAGCAGCAGCAGCTGTTTGCGTCGTGTTTGCTTGTGTTTTGTTCCTCTTCCCAATGGT
Organism: Nannobrachium achirus; assembly: GCF_963921795.1. Classification (NCBI taxonomy): domain Eukaryota; kingdom Metazoa; phylum Chordata; class Actinopteri; order Myctophiformes; family Myctophidae; genus Nannobrachium; species Nannobrachium achirus. The sequence continues at coordinate 49,365,436 of NC_137816.1, forward strand.
GTTTGCCAGCACAAAGCAGAAATGAAAGGGCTTTTCATAGCAACACGGCTTGAATGGCCATGGAAGCTAAGCATTTAGTCTCTGTATGGTGTATGTGTGTTTGTGTGTGTGTGTTGTCACGACCATGACATTTTGCTTGACGATTGTCGATTGCAATTAACGATTTAATTGTGTTTTTGTCATTGAACATTGGACCATATACATTAAAACAAATAATTATTTTAGGCTTCATGAACAAAACTTTCACTAGGCAGATATGACAAATAACTTGATAAGGAAATTACTAACATATTTAATAATAATTTGTGTGTGTGTGCGTGTGCGACTGTGCGCGTGTGTGTGTGTGTGTGTGTGTGTGTGTCCTAGTACAAAGAAATATATATGGTATAGTTTTATGCATATCTTGCATCATGAGTGTGTCTTTACGATGATTTGTCTACTCTGTTTTCACTTATAATGCTGTAATCGGCTTTCATGAATCCAACTGTGATATTTGTCATTTGCCTAATATACGTTTTTGGTCTGTTTTCTTTCGCAAATAAATGGTTGGTCTGTGTCATGTAATGTTTTGTGTGGTACGTCAGAAAGATTTCATGACAGTAATTTTCATGTGCATGTGCTCTCAGGTACGGCAAAATCCAGTCCGCAAAGGCAATCCTGGATAAGACGACCAACAAATGTAAAGGTATGTACAGTTGATGCGATCGATGTACCTTATATGGCGGAGTAAGACAACATTTAACATTAGTTGGTTCCTGTTTTCATTTAATATAATTTTTATTAAAATATTCCTTTTTGACCGATTATAGGTTATGGCTTTGTGGACTTTGACAGCCCAGCCGCAGCTCTGAAGGCCGTGCACGCTCTCAAAACCAGCGGGATCCAAGCCCAGATGGCCAAAGTGAGACATGCTGGCTGGCATACAAACGTATTTCATTTTCACATGCTTGGGTATCTTGTATGTATGTACAGTATGTGTGTGTGTGTGTGTGTGTGTGTGTGTGGGGGGGGGGGTGTTGTTTGTTTTGTGCGGGTTTGGGCTTCGTTGATGCTTGTATGTGTTTGTGTGTGTGTGAGTTTGAGAGAGAGAGACAGTGAAGCAGTCACATGGCCTCAGCTGACTGGCTGTTCTTCCTGTGACCCCATTTACATTCACTGCAGAAACCAGATGTCACATTTCTCTCTGCCAAATACCCCATCAGTCAACAGTACAAGCACATGGACCAGCAGCTCCCTGCCCCCAAACATCCCTCCATTCCAGCTAGGCTCCATAGATTAATGCAGATTAGCACTGTCTGTGGGTAGTAGCTGAATTGTTAGCTATTCAGCATTCATGCTAATTTATGTTAGCATCTGCACTGCACGATATCAAATACTAGTATGGGCTTTGGTCATACAACTTCTGATTTTAGATAATGCTACATCACTGGGAGTAATTCAAGTATGGCTTTTAAAAAGAGACGATAAGAGATTCTGTGTTTTGGCCTTGAGTGCATTATTTGTGTTGCAGCCTGTCCTGGCTGGGGGAGGAATACGTCAGTCCGACGGCACATTACGCGGTACATAGTAGGGATGGGACGATAAAATACTCACAATGATCGTGTCGTGGAGATTTAAATTCATAGCGAAATTATCCTTTAATACAACTTTTATTTGCCGAGCTGCATGTCCGGTACCATTTAAACCCTCTATAATTGGTAAAACGGACCTGGAAATAACGTACTTGATACAGTCTTTTTTATTTTATTTTCATTTTCTACCAAGTCTCTTTGCCAAAAAATAACAGAAAATAGCAATAGCAAAAAAAAGAAGCTCACACCGCGTCGCAGCTTGTAGATCTGCTATTTTTTTGGCAAATGTTCCTCCCAGGATAATATGTTGGGGATATTTCGATTATCACGATAATATCGTAAATCGCAATTTATTTGGTCACAATAATCATGCAATCGTCCCATCCCTAGCGGTACATACAGTAGAATTTCTCTGGAGTCATCTTTTCCCTCGTTACCCTTCCCTGTAGCTCTGACTGCGTTCCTGTATTGCGCGGTAGAACGAAGGTTTAATTCTGGGAGATGGGTATCAAACTGTGTATCCTAGGAGGACGTGCATGTGATGTGGTAGCTAAGCTACGCTACCGTCTCCTGCTGCAGGCTTTAGGGGAGGCCTTAATCTGCTCCACAGTAGAGGAAGCGGAGTGTGTGTGTGTGTGTGTGTGTGTGTGTGTGTGTGTGTGTGTGTGTGTGTGTGTGTGTGTGTGAGAGAGAGAGAGAGAGAGAGAGAGAGTGAGAGGGGTGGGGGAGCATGGAGTTGGAGAAATAAATTATTGAAGACGCTTTCATTGTCTTAGCCTACATCCGATGCCTTCTTCCAATTCCAGTTAGCCTCACTGTCATCCCCAATCATGATTCAGTAACATGGATTCTTGATGAGACAAATGGTTTTCTTATCTATCCTGTTTCTATGGTGCAAATTCACCGGCTAATGAAGGAGCAGCATAGCGGCTGAACAGCGTGCACTTTTTGAATTAAGAGATATCTCAGAACAGACTTCTGGAATAATTAAATCAACTAGAAATGTGTAGTTCCTGGTGAACTTGCACGTGCTGCAACTGCAAGCAGCAATTTAGAAGAGTAGATAAGATTTTCAGTCTCAGGCAGTCACAAGTGTTTGTCTTTGTGTCTCTGTCTGTGTCATGTGAGGGGGGGGGGGGGGGGCACACGTCAGTCTGACGTCTCGTTACTCCGACTACATGGATACGTGTGCGGTTAGGGTTAGGGTTGGAGATAGGGTTAATATGTTGTTATGTTATGTTGGGGGAATAAACTAGCGAGAATAAACTAACTGATTCACATTATTAATTAAGGAAATAATAACGTTGCGTCATGTTGTAGTTTGTTGTAGTCATCAGGCGGCCGGAACTAGGGATGGGACGATGAGTGATATTATCGTTTATCGTGATAAAATACACTCACGATAACCGTATCACGGAGATTTAATTTATCGTGATATCGTGCTATGTCATGTACTGGGATCAATTCACCTTTTATTTGCCGAGCTGCATATCCGATACCACTTAAACCCTCTATAATTGGTAAAAGGTAATTTACATACTTGTCTTTTTTTCAATCTCTATCAAATGTCTTTGCCAAAAAATAGCCGATCTACAAGCTTGTAGACTGGCTATGGAGGTTAGTACACGGGAGGAGGGGTATAGGGGGCGGGGGTGACTGGCTATGGAATAATAAAATCAATAAATGGATGTAAGCGCAAAATGGCTACCATGTGAATATGGAAATTTTCTCAGAAATAATGGTAATTTACGTTGACATGGTATGCAGCACATCACATACATCACATCACATCACCACACCACATGACATTCACTACCAGGGTGGATTTTCCCTCCCTTTGTTTTGTTGAGCAGCAGCAGGAACAGGACCCCACGAACCTCTACATCTCCAACCTGCCTCTCTCCGTGGACGAGCAGGAGCTGGAGGGCATGCTCATGCCGTTCGGCCAGGTGGTCTCCACAAGGGTCCTCAGAGACTACAGCGGCAACAGCCGAGGCGTGGGCTTTGCCAGGTGGGTTTAAGGAGATGTTTGGTTTTAAGTTAACCTTATAGATATAGATCGGCTGTTTTCACTACTTCTGTGCGATAGCCATATGATGAAGCAGTGCTTTACTTTGCAAATGAAAAATACATTTGAAACTTGGAGATACGAGGTTTCTGCCCGACAGTGACGATATAACATAAAGACGATCAACTACATTTGGACTTATAGCAACATGACCATTGGCCATGTAGCTATAAAACCCAAGATTCTACCAAAGTTAGACATCACTTTAAGGAGAATTATGCATGTGACCATTTTTAATTCACAAACCTGAGTGTTGGATTTAGGACTCTATGTATATTTGAAGGTGATTTAGCCAGTGTTATTGATACTTCCCTCAGGATGGACACAACGGAGCAGTGTAACGCTGTGATCTCCCACTTTAATGGGAAATTCATCAAGACAGCGACAGGAGGCCTGGGTATGAATCCATTCCTCCTTTGTTTAAACTCGGGGGTTGTCAATAGATAACGACGTTGATGATAACGAGTGAGGAACAATGACGCTAAGCCTTCTAACCGTTCATCTTCTCTGTCCCAGCCCCCTCCGAGCCCCTCCTGTGTAAGTTTGCAGATGGCCAGAGGAAGAAACACACTCACAGTCCATTTGTTCCCAATGGACGGACATGGACTAGGGAAGGGGACCTGAGACTAGTATGTATCTCTCTGCCACTGTGTCTCTTTCACCTCTGTTGCCCTGTGTGATATTGTATTGAAGGAATAATTGATCATGAAAAAAACATTAATGAGATGAATTTAACTCATTCTCTGCCATGAGGGGAGTATTCAAAAGACGCCTTAACGGGTCACCTAGAATCAGAAAATAATCCTTGTCCAGGCTACGGGACAATAAGCGATATTATCGTTTATCGTGATAAAAAACACTCACGATAATCGTGTCGTGGATATTTAATTTATCGTGATATGGTCCTATATTGATATGATCAATTCACCTTTTATTTGCCGAGCTGCATATCCACCATTTAAACCCTCTATAATTGGTAAATACTTATAATATACGTATTATATAGGCTACGTTGATACAGTCTTTTTTCACTCCCTATCAAATGTCTTTGCCAAAAATAACCGATCTACATGCTCACAACTTGTGAGCTTGTAGATCTGCTATTTTTTGACAAATGTTTCGCCCCAGGATAATGGATTTTGATTATGGCGATAATATTGTAAATCGCGATTTCTTTTGTCACAATAATCGTGATATGAAATGTTCATGTCGTCCCATCCCTATCCCATACACATACATAATGTACATATTGGAAAAGCTATTTTTGTTACGGTTACATCATCGACGTGTCAGGTCCAGTAGAATCTGAACATATTTGGTGACCCATAGGCTAGTGAACAGCGCCAAAACAAACAGCGTCAAATCACAAATCTCGTCAAGGTCGTCACATGACAGAGAATGAGATTTAATTGATTGTTTCGTTTTCATTCTTCTGGTGTTTGTAGCTACTGTATATCATGGCAACGTTTTAAAGTGTAACTCGGCAACACCTGGCCAAAATTGTCTTTTGCTGCCCTCTAAAGGAAGACAGGTAAAAATAGGCTTGGCTGACCTTGGTTCACTGTGATGTAAGCTACACAGCTGCAGCTAACGAGATTAATAATATTTGTGTTAGCTTAAGGTGTCCTAGTTAGCACTAACAATAGCCAATGTTGTCAATGCCCTATTTTTAACCTTCTATAGTGTAGAAGATATTTTATACTGTATGTAGCAGAGTGGCTCAGAGCCTGAAAACCAATAGCCTAATATTTTCCCCAGCCAACTGGGGATTCCCCTTTCCGTCATTAAGCAGTTCTCAAACTATGTGTCGCGACCCAAAGTGGGGCCGCGGGAAGGTTGCCGTTGGGGTTGCCCATTGGCAACAGTTTTCTGTTGTTGTTGTTTTTACATAAAGAAACGGGGCAAGGGAGGATGGGGACGCAATCGACGCAAGGAAGTCGAAGTCGGCTGTATTTACCTCTAATTATGTTCGGGTGGCTCTTAAAGGAACTGTTTTAAAATGAACACCACAAAATGGGGTTGTGGCATAAGAAGGATTGAGAACCCTGGGTATAGTGGATAAGATGTTTGGCTTTAGTGGTCCCTTCCCGCCCGGGAGATTCGGGTTTGAATCCCTGGTGTTACATTGTTGCTGTGACCTGGATCGGGTTTCCCGATGGATGAGGTCAAAGGGGAGTGAGTAGCAGTGTGGCTCAGAGCCTCTGCCTGAAGACCAAAAGCCTAATATCTCCCCGGCCAAGGGGAATTTCCCTTTAGGCTAGTGGATAAGCTGTTTGGCTTTGGTCCCCCTTTGGTTTGAATCCTGGGTGTTACATGTAGAAATAGTATATATGTTACAGTGTTTTTGAGGTACCAGTGAGATTGGGACCGGAGCGCTTGTTTTGTAGTTCACCTTATGGGCAGTCCCCGGAAGGAGGCACCGCTTGCTCCACCTCGCGCCCAAAAACGAGTGCTCCTGTTCTCAAATCTCACTGAATCTCAAAAACACTGACATATATACTATATACAGTATTTCACATTTAGAGGGCAGCGAAATCATAAATTTGGCCTGGTTCTGAGTTAAGGCAAATAATAGCTTTGCTTGAATCACCAGAGCCATATCAACCGATACGACATCTTGTGAATTTGGTGGCAGCATTTTGAAAACAAGCTTTCATGTCGCTATTTTTGCACAAATCCTTTGTATGATAATGTATAAAATATGCCTTGAGTGATTCATATTTAATTGCATTAATCAAAAACAATTGTGTTGTGCCTAGGGATGGTACGATATAAAAATGTCATATCACGATTATTATGACAAAAAAAAATCGTGATTTACAATATTATCGCGATAATCAAAATCCATCATCCTGGGGCTGAACATTTGCCAAAAAATAGCAGATCTACAAGCTCACAGTTGTGAGCTTGTAGATCTGCAGTTTTTTGGCAAAGACATTTGATATAGTGTAAAAAAAAGACTGTATCAAGTACCTTTTACCAATTATGAGGGTTTAAGTGGTACCGGATATGCAGCTCGGCAAATAAAAGGTGAATTGATCCCAGTGCATGACAGAGGATGATATCACGATACATTAAATCTCCGCGATACGATTATCGTGAGTGTTCTTTAATCACGATAAACGATAATATCGCGTATCGTCCCATCCCTAGTTGTGCCCAGCGTGAATACACTTTTACATGTATGTGTAATTCTACATTCTTTCAGGGCACAATGACTCTCACCTATGACCCCTCTTCAATACCTATGCAGAATGGGTAGGTTGCATGAAGGCCGTTGAACATATTAGATTTCCAGATCAGCTGCAAACTTTACATTAATTTGTTTCTTTTCCCCCAATGCTCTCTGCTGGATAGGTTCTACCCTTCTCCTTATCCTTTGGCCAATAGGATGATGACTGCACAGTCTACCATGAGTCCCTACATGTCTCCTGTCTCTGCCTACCAGGTACTGTCAAAGTCTCCTTGGACTTGATTCAGTGTTGATTTCGTCAACTAAAACTATGACGATTTTTTTTTGTCAACTGCGTTTTTTTTCACTGACGAAAACTAAATGAAAAACGAAATAAAAACTAAGCTGTGATGACTAAAACTAAGACTAAATATATTGACAATTTCGTCAACAAAATAAAAACTAGACTAAAACGTTAGGGAGGGATTAGTGGAGAAGAGAGTCATTTTGTGTTTGGTTGCTCTCAGGTGTTGCGTGCTGAAAATAGAAGATCTACAAGCTCCTGTGAGCTTGTAGATCTGCTATTTTCAGCACACAACTAAGTGTAAAATCAGTCATTACGATGCCATCAAGGCCTGCCAAAATATCGTACATTTCAGTTGACTAAATCAACTGTAGATTTAGTCGTCTAAAATCTTATATTTAGTCGACTAAAATTAGACTAAAACTAATTGACATTTTATTCAAAAGGCTATGACTAAAACAAAATCTAAATTTGCTGTCAAAAACAACACTGAATCACAGTGGCTCATGTTGGCTCACATGATGTGCTTATGTATGTACACTGGTCATGCTGCTGTGGCCTCTGTGCTTTTTTCTGTTTCTGTGCACGCAAAATAGCATGAAACCAGTGCAGCAGACCCGCCGCACATGTGTGGCAAAAATGGTGGCTAATGAAATTATGTTGCGCTGAAACATGCCAGGAACTTGCATTCTTGGTGTTAAAGAGAAACTGGTTATCTGTCAAATCCTGTGACTCCTGTAAATGCCACAGCCGCCCTATCATTTGCATATTTCCCAAGATGCTTTTCATAGTGAGATAAAACTAGAAAGATGCAATTGGAAATTGCAAGTGTGGTTGCCGTGACGCGAGTCACACAGTCCTTGTCCTTTTTATGCCCATATATAGAGATCCCTGATGTCATCAATATTAAGGCCATATCTTGGAATGTCCATACTGTATATGGACATGTCACTGTGTCAGTCTCATGTGGTCTATGATGTCAGACATCTATGATGTCAGTCATCTCCATTTTTGGGAAAAGTTACAATTTTAATTAAAGTCAATGGAGAAAAGTAATTCACGAATATATTTATAAACTAAACTAGGCCTATGTAACGTATCTCTTAGCAAAATGCAAGGAACTGATTCCTGATGAAGCCGGTCGATTTGACATACAGTATGGCCCAAGTGCGTGCCACCAAAACTGTGGGAGGAGTAGCACGGCAAAGAAGGTTTATCAAGGGGGGGGGGGGAAGATGGATGGATGGAATAAAGTCCGACAAGTGCAGTGGTTGCCCTGCGGGGGTAATTATGTGAAGAAAAGCCTTACCTGAATTAGGAGGCAACCTTTTTTTGTCCACGGTGGCAGTGGCAGTCTGCAGTGCCTTGGTGATGATAGCTGGGCTCATAACATGAAACTAACCAGACCAAAGTGAAAAGGTCAGCTCTCCCGAAAATGAGTCTGATGACAGCACGAGTGAAACGCAGTTTCCTGAGTCTTTAAATATAATGGAGGAAGTGACGAGTGGAGCAATCTGCATGCGGAGTGGAAAAGAGAGATCTGATTTAAATGTGTTGTTCACTGGGAAAGCATGACAGGCAATGTGGCTAAATAATGTGTGGACACAGTCGGAATAGGAGACACGTGTTAATGGCAGGTATAAAAGTCGGCACGTTCGAGTTTGTGTGTATACACGTGGGTGAGTTTTTGCACAGGTGTGCTGCTGGCCAGTGTGACTGTGTGAATATTGTGGACATGATAATAGGTGATTTTATTTGAACGCGGTTTGTAACTTAAAGTGATCCTTTTCTTTGAAGAACATGAAAAGTCAGACTCTTTTTTTTTTAAATTATTTGACCCGTTCTCTCCTCTCTGTCTCCATCTTTCTCTCCACCTCTAATTCAGGTACAGAATCATTCTTCTTGGATGGCACATCAACCTTATATCATGCAACACCCGGTAAGAGATAATGTTTTTAGAATGGTCACTGATTTTCGATATTGTAATAATTTCAACCGATTGCTTATGCAGTAGTGACATTAAACTCCACCTCATTTGGCTGCGGAGCCTTTCAGAGGAGTCCCTAGACCCCACTTTGAAAACCACCGCCCCCGTACTACAGTATGTATGGAAAAGGCAAATGTGCCTAACACAGCTAAGAACAGAGAATGTTACTTTAATCAGCCTGTTCTGCTGACTAAGTTAAACTAACAACTTCCACAGAAGAGCTGAATTCTGGGAAACTGCCTTCCTGTGTGTGTGTGTGTGTGTGTGTGTGTGTGTGTGTGTGTGTGTGTGCGTGTGTGTGTGTGTGTGTGTGTGTGTGTGTGTGTGTGTGTGCGCGCGCGCGTGCGTGCGTGTGCGTGTGTGTGTGTGTGCGTGTGCGTGAGCGGGCGAGCGCACGCGAATAAGGGAGAAAGAGCGATTGTGCATGCGTGTGTGTATGTGACTCTGTGCCTGGGCGCTGCCAGGCTGCAGAAATGGAAGAATGGAAATGATATACGCCCCCACCCCGCCCCCACGCTTCATGCAGTCCAGCAGGAAATGCCTGGGGCAGAGACGACGGTCTTATGACTCTGAGGCTGTATGACTCCTCCAACAGATGGTTTCCAGTAGAACAAGTGTCTGTGTGCTGGATTCTCCCCTCCCCCGCCTTCGCCTAGGAAATGCTCTATTCCTTAGAAGTGTTGAGATTAAAGGGAAAGCCAGCATGTAAAATGGCAACTGAAGACCTAATAAACGAATGTTGCGTGGTAAATCGACATTCACGCCGAACATCTATCGGTGTCTTATTATTTTTTCCCCCCCTGGTAAATGTTGTGTCCTGCACGCTTTGTGGGACAATAAATGTCAAGTATATTATTTATAACCCATGCTATATTCTTGCTAATTATTAATAAAATTCCTTTTAATAGGGGGATGTGTCTGGTAGGCAATGTGAAACCCACTGTTTCTGTTTTCAGTATGTAACCGGCTATCGAAATGTACTGTAACTGAAAATGAACAAGGTACTTTTCAATGCAGGCTGCTGTTATGTCTCCCTCTGTGGATCCCTCCATGTCACTGCACCCAACAGGCATACTTACTCAGCAGATGAGCCATCTGTCATTGGGAAACACTGGAGCGGTGAGGAGATACACCCTATCAACATGCATGTATCCAATACACAGAAATGGAGAGTATGAATAGACAATATGACAGAACATCACTTCTTAACGTCGTTGTCGGGTGAAAACCTTGTACGTCCAAGACCGTTCGTTTTGTATTTATCATTTTAAAAATGAACTCAACTAGTGAAAATAGCAGATCTACAAGCACACAACGCCTCGCACCGCGAGGCGTTGTGTGCTTGCAGATCGGCTGTTTTCACTACCTTTGTGCGACAGTCTTGTATGATGAAGCAGGGCTTTACTTGGTGAAAAAACGTACAAACTTGAACCTTGGAGATACAAGGTTTGTGCCCGACAGTGACGATATGCTAATGAAAATGCCATAAAGGCAATACATGTGATATTTTCAAAGGCGACACAAAAAGGACATGATCACAATTTGGAACATTTTATCTCTGACGTCCCTGTTGGACCAAACCCGCTACTTTTCAGGAAATGGAACCTGTGTTCCGATCTGATCCGATGTATTATTCGTCACAAGCTCTTGTTAATGCCTTTCTTTGATTAAATATTGATGAAACCCACAGACAGCCACTTAACCACTTCCAAAAAATAGCAGATCTACAAGTTCACAATGCTCTGTGATTTAAAAAAATAAATAAAAGTATAAAAATAAACCTGAGCATTCATTTATGAAAAAACATAAAAAGATTAAATCTGAACATACAAGGTTTCAGCCTGACAGCGAGGATATATTTGTTGTGGGGTTAATGTTCCATTAGCAGCCATAAAACCGAGCAGTCGTCTACTGTCTCTGATGCAACACTGATGTTCTACTGAAAGCTTTACCCCAGTGATGTCACTAGTAGGGCTGCGCAATTAACCATATTTACAACCAATAACCCACTTAAAAGTAGGCCTTTTCTTTTATCTTTTTCATGTATCAACAAATCGAACAAAATAAATCGAATAGATATTTTATAATGGAATAAATCGATTAGTCTAATTCAGGGGTCTTCAACGTGAAGCAGGGACCCCCTGCACCACTTGAACCATCAAATACTTTGCAAACCTCTTTGCCAAAAATAGCCGATCTACAAGCTTACAACGCCTCGCGCTGCGAGGCGTTGTAAGCTTGTAGATCTGCTATTTTTGGCTAATGTTCCACTCAGAACAGGGATGCTAGGGTTCAAGTGGTTAATGTAAAAAACATGATCCTATCACACAAAGATTTGGCGGCCCACCTGTAGTAACTCTGAGGACCCCCTAGGGGCCCCGGACCTAGCCTAGCACAGCCAGACAATCCACCCATGTTAAAACAAGGTGGGGATGCTGCAGCTAGTTAGCTGCATTAGTATATAGTCTGGCCAAGCCAGGCTACCCCGGACCCCCTGTTGAAGACCCCTGGTCTAATTAACCACTTACTGTGAGATTGTATAGCCTATGATAACCATCAACAATTTGATTAAATTAACGTCAGTCAGTGTGATAGTAGTCTGCCCTCACGAGCTTGTAGCTTTATTTTCTTCTCTTTTGTTTTATAATGAAAGTTTGCCTATATTGACATAGCCAAAATAAAAAATATATATTTTCTATCTTTTTCATTTTGACAGTACATAACAGCAAATCCTAACGTGCAAGGAGGCTACATACCACAGTACTCTCATATTCAGACTGCATCTGTAAGTATAGTGTGAGCTTCCTCTCAAACCTGTCCTACCGACAAACACGTTCATGGAAAAATCAACACATCATTACACTGTAAACTCCTCAGTGTTAATGTAGCTCAGGGTGTGTCAAATGGAACCAAGTAATTGGTTCCATTTGTACACTCAGTTACATTAACATTGAGGATTTTCCAGTGTACAGTCCATCAAACATGTGCACCCTCACACCCATGCGTTTATCTAGGGATCTAGTTTGTCTGGTTTCTTAAAGCTATCAAATATATTGTAATCTAAATCCTCCTCAGGACAATGGCGCGCAGCAACAGGTGGATTCATCTAACAACTCTTCTCCTTATAGTCAACACAGCAAGTAACCGTACGTATGTATTTTGACTACCCACCAGCCATTGCATGCCATTGTTTCCGCATTCATATAAATGTCATAAAGCAACATAACAACTTTGGACACTTTATTATACTGTTCTTTTCCTGGTGACATTGGTGCAGAAACATGTTGATTGACATTTTGATGATATTTATTCTTGCTGTTTTTTTTATTTTATTTTAGCCTTTGATTACCCCTTGTAATGGAGGATGTTGGCAATTGTTGATGGCATCACGTTGATAGCAGTCATGGCCTTCTTTGATTGGACCAGACCCATGAACACTTTGCACAGCCTCAACTTTTATGGTGGAACATTATGACCATGTAAATGGACTCAAGCAGCTGGCTAATCAAGGAAAAACAAGTTTTATTTTGATAAGAAACGTGTACATTTTCGTCTTTTCCAAGGATTCTCAAACAAATGCCATAGGATACCCATGTGTGATGTGATATTCAAACTGCATGAGATTTAAATATTTTTCCCTGAGGAAAATTTCAAAGATTTTATAGTTAGTTTATTTGTGAAATATAAAAAAAAATGCTTGCTTGCACTGAAATCTTGATGTTGCTTTGTTTTGGTTTTATCGGTTGTCATGAAGTAAATCAATTTTCTACTACAAGGACAACTGTTACAGACAACAACAACATCCTTAGAAAAGTTACGAATTTATTATTGGAAATTGTGCCTTCTTTACGCCACATTAAACATCCTGCTACCAATCTAAAGGAACTGGTGGGCTGATAAGGTATCACATTGTAATTGGTTGATCACAATATGTGTTAGAAGTTAACTCATGAGGAATCCATGGAGTGCTTGATTGATTCATTTCCCGGTAGCAATAACGACAACTAGAGTCCAGCTGCAATACACACAAGATAAAGATCGTGACAAGCTCACAGCAAAGCAATTCCATCATCTTTTTCCCTGTTATATTTTTCTTTTTTACTTTGAGATGTGATATTAACCAAGAGCTGTACTTTTATTAAATTACATAAAGTTTTACACAGAATGAAATTCATTGGGAGATTTTTTTTGTTTTTGTTTTGTTTTTGTTTTTCTCTAGAGGTCAGTGTGACCAATGATCTACCTCATTCTTCTGTGTGTGCTGGTGTGGTCGGGTTTGCAGGTACAGCCCTCTTCACCACAATGGACTACGCAGAATAAAAGCCATGCTCAGGAGCTGGCTGATTAGGACTTTGATGTCTCCCGCATTAAATAGTTCTCTTCTTGGTCTGCAGAGATCCTTGCGCTTTGCCTCATCTTTATTTGTCTATTCTTCCACCTACCTACCCGCCCAACCACCCATTTCTTTCTTCTTTTTGTTGTGATGCAATGTTTGAGAGATTCTGAAGTCAAACATCTTAAGTCCCAATTTATGCTTCATTATATAGTAAGACTGTCTGCGAGCACCACTGTCATACAGCGAAGTATACATTGGGCTTATAACTGGCTTCTGCTTTACGGAGATGAAAACATTTGTTACCTTTATATTAGCGCATTCTCCTGCCAACTCTCTACAACATATTAAGGGGCACATTCTAAGATGAGACACTACTGTCCTTTACCTCTTCTCTGTTTTCCCTGAAATGGACAAACTGCCACTCTTTTCGGTTGCAGTGTTGTTTTAGCAATGTCTTCTTTGACCAAATCAGAATTTTGGCACTTCTGTCATACTGCATATTAAATAATAAAAGCCAATAACGATATTACTTTTGTTAATACGGAGGGCTGAAAAAAACTATTCTCGCTTGACTCTCACTACATGTATAACAATGTAGGTCTATGGAAATGACATTTATATTATGTGTGAAGTAGTTTGAGAACAGTGAAACTTTCTTAGAAATGACATTGGGAATTTGATATAATCCTAGTTGATTATAGTGGATGTGTAAGGCACTGACTGATGGCTGATGATGATGAGGAGGTAGATAGCATTTTGTTTGGACGAAAAAAGAAAAAGGCTGCAACCCATAATTTCTTTATAATTTTAGCCAAAAGAGAAATAAATGTGACTGTTTTCTGTTTGTTTTTTATTTCCATGTCTAGCAGGAAAGAAAAAAGAAAAGAGAGAAAGAAAAAAAAAAGATTCATTGTACATGTTACCATGATTATTTCCCCCTGCCACTCTCACCTGACTCTGTGCTGGATTCATCAATCCTTTCCTTGCTCTTTCCTTTGAAAACATTTGAATAAAATCAGTGCTCAAACACATCTCTTGTTTATCTCAGTCAGACATGATCCTGTCAACTTAGTAAAGAAAGACCCAGGTCTTATATCATTTTCTTTTAACATACAGCCAGTTAGTAAGTTGGTTATCTACAGTGGCTCCTTTGAATCTATGAGCAGCAGAGGGTGCTGTGAGTCAAAGTTGTCCAGCTAACCCCTAGTCATCATGTTTGGCTTGTCTACAGACTCTAGTCTACACTGACTCTTGTGAATGTGTCTACTATCAGCAGCAGAGGGTGCTGTTAGTCAAAGTTGTCCAGCTTACTGTATGTCAACTCATTTTTCAACTTGGCCATGTTTCGTCAGGATCGTCTAGTATATCATTCATATTGTGTGTTATAATGCAATGTGATCTGATGAGTGCGAGAGAAAAGTGACACATGTGAGATGTAATCTAGTCCTTTCTGACACTATTTGCAGCATACAGCCTTTGTAGTGGTAGTCTTTACACTGGGTCTATACTTCTTAAGCCCGGGGGCTTAGTGCAGCTGATGCCAGAGACGTAAAGGCACCACGCTCCTGTCTCCTTACCAGCCAAAAGGATCAAAATGGTCCGGATGCAAGATTAGTCATCATCACACCCACTGTTACCCCGATCCCCAACTTCCAGAAATATACATGGCCCGTACACACAGAGACATCAATCCTGTTGTGGGGGTATCAATTCTTTGAACATAAGGAACATGGTTAGTGGTTTGAAGATAAGTCTACCCCCTCCTTTTCTTCTTTCTTTTAACTCTCCACAGCTGAGAAGACACATGGCACTGTCCCTTGAGAGATCCCAAGGTCAGGCCGAGGGCACAGACTCAGTAGACCTACCTTTAATGCATATGTTACGGTCACTAAACTGCTGTAGATGGAAGTGAGAAAATGTGCGAGCACATAACACATATTTCTGTGTCTGTGCTGCAATAATAGGCCAATGAATAGGATGTTAACACTTTAAATTGTAGGTTCTTCGGGCAAATGAACTGCTGCAACAGACTACTATTGTTGATATGACTGGCATTCTTTGGTAATGCTTCAGGATAAAGTAAGTGACAGTCAAATGGGGCAGTCAAACAGTTTTCCCTCAGCACTATAATACATTACCATTACGACAGAGCTGCTTCCCTGAAATATCCATCAGCATCATTTTTGCTTTGCTCATATAATTTACAAGCTGTTACAAACAGACCAATCTGGTTTGACAAGGACTGTTGATGCCCTGTATGAATTACAAGACTGAACTGTATGCTGCATTGTTGGAAACCCTTTTCTTTTTTTTCTTTATTGTCTCCACCAGCCGAAGGCTGAGGGAGAGTATGTTTTCCCCTCCGTCCGTCCGTGTGTCCGTCCGTCCGTGCGTCCGTGCGTGCGTGCGTGTGTCCTCGCAGTTTGTGTGCAGCTAATCTCAGTCACCGTTGGCCCGATCGCTGCCAAAGTGAGCACACACATTCCCTGGATGCCAATCTAGAACCTCTGCCCCACATTTTTCAAATCAGCCTCATGGTGGCGCTATAACAGGCCGATTTGTGTGGCCTGGTGGAGACCTGTGCTCGGAAGAGCACTGCTTCTAGTTGTGAATCTTTTGACTACACAGCGGAAGGTTACCGTATAATGTGTACTCTATGAATACAACCAATGCACCCCTCTTTTGACTTATCATCTGTGACTTTGCTGAATTCCTTCTTTCGGCTTGCACTTCAGTCATACATAATTGATGCCCCATTATTTGCCTACACACACATATGCATGTGTAGACAAATTCATTCCAGCCATACCATTACAGAAAGGGACGAGGACAATACACTGTACCAGTCTCCTCCTCAGTGGAGGAAATTAATTGAGCTTCAGTAAACACCCACCCACACAGGCTAACAGAGAAAAACACACGTTCACTCCTGCACGCACACACACACACACACACACACACACACACACACACACACACACACACACACACACACACAGCACAGAGAACAACAACCCATTAAGCCAAGTTATCTTAGTTGCCTGTACAACAGAATATACAGTGTTTTTAGCCTCAAGAGTATAACAGCATGTCAGTCCAGCTTTCTAATGAAAGCCACTGCTACAGTATGTGGAGATTGTGCAGTTGTTACTGTCACTCACTATCATCTCAACCCCCCCTTCCCCCTATACGCTCACACTTAACAGTAGTATACTCACACACACGCACACACACACACAGGGGACGGACAAGCTTCAACTTGCACACACACCGACAAATGACCTACACATTCACTGTATGACTTTACACACACACGCACGCACGCACACACACACACACACACACACACACACGCACACGCACACACATATGCAAGGGAGCATGGGCAGTAGGTTGAGAGTAATCCTACTGCCATGTCTCATAAAAGACAGCGTTACAGTAGGTTTACTATTACTCTACTACACAGGGATCTAACCGGATGTGCTGGACTGATGTCTCCTTATTCCAAGCCATTTTTAACCTGGTGACAAGTCTTAGAAGGGACAGCATGGTAGGTGAAGGTGAGTTGTCTCATTGCAAGGGTTAATGTAATATTGTCTGGTGAGAGTAATGTTACAATAAGTCTTGATGTCACGGGGGAGCACGGCCAAGATGTTTGATCATCTTTATGAATGGCTGAGTATATCCTGTAAATTGAACTCATGTCCCTTTTCAAATGCATTCAAATGTTCAGTATTGAAGCTCAAGTCAAGCAGAGAATCACTTGACAGATTATTAAACAAGAAACATTGAGGAACTTGGAGCTGCATATACTACAGTAAGTGAATTAAACATCAACATTTCAACAAAATAGTTTCCCCTATGAGCACTCATTTCTACGGCTGTCATCTGTCACAACCTTAGTCTTTTCCAGTGAGTATTTACTCAGATATATGCATATTGATTTTGCACAATTTTCAGGCAGAAAGAGTAAGACATGTTTCAGAGTAGAGTGTGAGAGAGAGGAGGAGAGGAGAGGAGCAGTGAGGATAGGGGACAGGAGGAGAGGAGAGGAGCAGTGAAAGAGGAAACGTCTGCTGTGCCCATGGGTGGTGGTGGGTGAACAGAGAGAATGTTAGAGAGGCAGGGTCTGAAGTTTCAAAAAGGGTCTTTTGGTGAAAGTATAGAAAATAGCAGACCTCCAAGCTCACAACGCGTCACACTGAGACGCGTTGTGAGCTTGGAGGTCGGCTATTTTCGGTACTTGATACCACACTGAACACTGATAATCAAGTGAATACTGGAGATGTGGCAAACGGCATGGATGTTTACACAGAGAGAGGGCAATTCTTTCAACATAAGATGCTGCATTCAAGTTCAGGATGGTTTGGACAAGGTCATTCTCTTGAATGCTACCTTCAGGTATGGCATGGAAAGAGGACATTTGCATTTCTTTCACCGTAGTAAAAACTGCATTTATGGTCTGGAAAGGGCACTTTTTACAGACGGATAAAAGGGCAGGGGCTCAAGCCACCTTTGATGTCTATGTGTGCATGTGCCTGTGGGTGAAGACAGAGGTCTCAGGTCTGTAAAGGGAGAACTGAGAACAGAAGATGAGATGAATGGGGTTGGAATGAGGAAGGTAGAAACAACATGGTCATTGAAATGGAAGTATATCCCAAAGACAGAGGTGATCCGAGTGAATATAACAAATTGGGTGAAGGAGAAATGAGTAGAGTGGTGGAACATGAGAGAAGCAATGCAGTGGAGGGGGTTTGGGGGTAACAGATGGGGCTTACTAAGATCCATAGGGGTGTGGTGCTGAATTAGAGGATTCCATTCAGTTGGGGAAATTTGTACAGCAGCTGTCAATGGTTCAACACCTACGCATGTCAGATTCACACACATTACCCCTTGCAGTGTGTGCATGCGCGCTCACGCGCACGCACGCACGCGCGCGCGCACACACACACACACACACACACACACACACACACACACACACACACACACACACACACACACACAATAAAAATCTAAATCTGAATCTATAAAACATCTAGTCCTGCTACATTACACACACACATACACCATACACATTCAGGGATGAGCAGCCATTCTTTTTCATACCTTGAGAATGAGATAGCCTATATTGTTGTTTTGCCTGGTGTTATAACAGTTAATCATCAAGCTGGAACAATCTCGAGGAGTTATTATGATCCACGCACAGACTGGTTATGTTAAACATTAACATATTTTCAGTTTTGGAGTCTGGGTAATATGGGTAGGCAATGTTTGTTTATGGCGTGGTCTGTCTCTTGGCTATTTTATCTCAGTCTGTAAGAATTTGTTTTTATCAAATGTAGTAGGCCTAATTAGACTATCTATGACTATAACCAACATTCCATTCAATGTTTGCAGCAACAGCACATTGATACAAACATATTATAATATGAGTACTAACATTCAATACATCATTTTCGATGTCACTGCACTTTGTGCTATGAAAGATACCGACCTGTGAATTCTGTCTTGTCTTGTCTTGTCTTGTCTTCTCTCTCCTTCTCTTGTTTTCTCAGTAGGCCTAATCCTTAATGAATCCATAATATGGGTAATAATAATAATAATAGGCCTAATAATAATAGTAGGCTAAGCCCAATAGGGTAACATTTTGTGCATGCCTTTCCTACAAGAGAAATAGGTTCATTCTACTGAACTTTTTAAGTTTCTAAGTTGTAATCACTTGTTGGAATAAACAGAAGATGGGGGATTTCCCTAAGCAACACAAGCCATTTCCCTGCTATGAATTAGATATCGAATTCAGATTTAGCACATACACACTGTAGGCTGTACTGTAGGCTATGTGCGTTCCCTTATTGGCCTTGACTCATGTCTCCTCCACCCTTCCACCCGCCTCTCTCTCTCAATCCCGACTACTACTGTTCTCACCTGTACGGAAGTGAGCATAAAAGGCTGGGCAGGTAAGAATGTCTGAACTACGCAGTCACTCACCGTTCTTCCCCAGCAGGTAAGAGACAGTGGAGTTGTCTTCACGTGCTTTGTAGTTTGTACACAGGAGGCGGAATCTAGCCTAGACTAGATTTATAGTGTATAGTAGTAAACTCAACTCGTGTGTGACGAAAAAATGCCTGCTTCTTATCTTTTCTCCTGGCAGTAACCGCGCGGACTAATGGGGTTTGTACTTGTCAGCCTGATTCTCCAGTATTGGATACACAACGTGGAGGGTAAGAGGAGTGGTGGGAAAAGTATTCTTTTTTTCTCTCTCTCTTATTTATTTTGTATATATTTTTTTTTGTTGTAAAAGTATCAATGGCAATGCTGCAATATAGAAATACTCTGTTACAAATAAAAGTCCCGAATTCGAAATCTACTTTAAAAAGTACAAAAGTAGCCTATTAAATGTAGGCTACTTAAAGCACCAAAAGTAAAAGTACTCATTATGCAGAATGTTCCATTTAAAAAATTAAAATGTATAGAAATCTTTTGAAATGTAGCAGCTCACAATGTGAGCCTCTGCTATTTTCAAATGGCCAAAATATATTTAGGGCTGAAGTGTTAATATATGTTTTGTAGTAGGCTAATGAATAGTAACTACAGTTTGCAAATAGCCTACATTTAGTGGAGTAAAAGTACAATATTTGGATCCGAGATGTAGTGGAGTAGAATATTGGAAATTGGAACTACTCAAGTAAAGTAGCCTACAAATAGGCCTACCTCAACATTGTAGGCTACTTAAGTACACTACTTAAGTAAATGTACTTAGTTACTTTACACCACTGGTTTTGAGGCATGTCTTCTCTTAAGTTAAGGTCATCAAGTGTATAGGCTACTAAATCTCAAAAGTTGATACTTTAGTCCTGTCTATAGGCAATCCTGATTTATTAATTCTTTACAACACTGAATAGAAAACACATTTAAGAATCAAAAGCCTTCAATGAAACCACACATGTATTTCAATTAACTGCATATCTATATAGCCATCATGAGCAACACATTATGCTTTACTGTATACGGTATGAGGTGTGCTGTAAATGATAAACAAGATATTATAGCGGAATGCACCATTGACTCATAATACCTTGTAAAACCAAATGAACCGTGCCATGACATATTAACAAGAAATATGACATTATGATGCACTTGCTTCTGTACGTGCTGACAGACTGACCACATCTGACCACGTCTGTTTCTGCTGACTTCTCTGTTCCCTACACAGGAATAGGATCATGTTCATTAAATGGCAATGCTGTGAGCTGTGACGAGTGTCTGAAACTCAGTCCCCACTGTGCCTGGTGTACACAGGAGGTAGGTAGCTGGAATGTTGCCTGAATGAAAACAAAGCTTTAAGTTCTTAAGTGTAAACGTGTAAAAAAATGTTTTTGTGTAAAAAAAGAAAGAAAAGGAGAAAAGAAATACGCCTGGCAGCCCAGTGCCTTTAGCTGATAACAGAATTGTGTGTGTTCTGTGAGAATTGATAGTGTTAGCATGCATAAAAGTTACAACTTTAACTTTTTTGTATCTCTTAGAATTTCACTGACTGGTTTTCAATTAGTGAGAGATGTGACACAGTGGACACCCTCAGGGAAAAGGGATGTCCCACGGAACGCCTGGAATTCCCTGCTTCCAATGTACAAATACTCCAGGATCATCCACTCAGGAAGAAGACAGGCGGTACTAACAGCACCCAAATCTCCCCACAGAGAATGGCCCTCAAGCTCCGGCCTGGTATACTTACCTAGAGCAAATGTACCATTTATCTTTCAGAAATCCTTTCTTCATAATCAGCCAGCAATAGAAAGAAACAATGTATTATTATTTTCTGTGCAGGTAGTGGGCTGACGTTCCAGGTCAAAGTTCAGCAGACAGAGGACTACCCTGTTGATATCTACTATCTGATGGACCTCTCAGCATCGATGATTGATGATCTGAAGAGTATTAAGGACTTGGGTTCTAGTCTGTCTAAGGCCATGGCTAAGCTCACTAGTAAGTTCCGGCTGGGCTTTGGCTCGTTCGTGGAGAAACCGGTCCTTCCTTTCATCAAGGTCACAGAAGAGGAGCTGGCCAATCCCTGCAGGTACCTTTATTTACAGTTTGTTTGATCAGGGCTTAAGTGCTCAACATATGAAAATATATTTAACTTTCAATCTAAAATGCAGATTAAAGGTTTTATCAATAGCTATTACATCTGTCATTGTGTTACCTTATAAAAACCCATAATCTGTTTTTGTCTCAGGAGTGTGGATGCAGAATGCCTACCCTCCTTCGGATACAAACACGTCTTGTCCCTGACCAGTAACACTGACGAGTTCAATCACATCATTGCCCAACAGAGAGTATCTGGCAATGTCGATGTGCCAGAGGGTGGCTTTGATGCCATTATGCAGGCAGCTGTTTGTGGGGTAAGATTTCACTATAAATGGACAGTCATAGATATTTGATGTGACCAAACATGCTATTTCAGTTGCGGGTGACAGATCTCCAATCCTGACTATGCTTTTTTAATGGTATGTCTCTTAATAGGACAAGATAGGATGGAGGAATGACTCGATGCGTTTGCTGGTGTTTGTCAGTGATGCAGACTCCCACTTTGGGATGGATAGTAAGATGGCAGGAATTGTGATTCCCAACGATGGACAGTGCCATTTGGACGGCAACAATGAATACTCCAAGTCCACTGTGTTGGTAAGTTTATTGAGCCATATACGTTTTAGTGCCATATAGTGGTTCATATTGTATTTGTAATTTCCCCTGCATTTGTTGTGATTAATTGCAGCTTATATTGAAAGCTGATAACACATTTAGAAAGGAGATCTTTTTTGTAGAGTGAATTGTGGTGAAAGATCACTGTCCTCGTTTTTTTTTCCTTTTTTTTAGGAGTATCCAACTCTCGGGCAGCTGATAGATAAGTTGGTGGAGAATAACATCTTACTAATCTTTGCAGTGACAGAATCCCAGCGGCAAAACTATGAGGTGAGATCTCTTTACCATGAACTTGTTGATCTGTCTTTTTCTTTTTCCAGAGAAGCCGTACCCTAACATAATGCACTGTATTAAAATGAAAAGCTGCAAAACCTGTGTTCTGTTTATCTGCACACAGTATCATTGAGGTTAACATTAAGATTCATTGAGCTGCATTCTCATTCGACCTGTTTGAACAAGTCATCTTTTCTTCCCCTTTTTCATTTTCCATAGGACCATTTCCCCTATGAGGTTGAATCAGGCTTGCCCGCATTTCGTGTTTACTGTATCACTGTGCTTTTGCTGTTGTGTGTTTTTTCTCACAGAATTATGCAGATCTTATTCCTGGCGCCACAGTGGGAGTTCTGGCAAACGACTCGAGGAACGTCCTGGAGCTGATTGTCACAGCATACAAAGTAATTAAACTCTCTTGATGACATGGAGGATTGGAAAGGTTGTGCAACCGCTTGTGAGACATAGAAGAAAGGTGACAGTAATAGGCTAGTATGATTTTTATTTTACCAAACCAGAACAGTCACACTGAAATGGCATGGGTTTTTATTTTTAGGGGATTTTTATCCACTTTCAACCTGGTGTCATTATAGCCTAGGTGAATTCTCTTTAAAAATAGTGAAAATAACACGCTCATGCAAGCTTATGTCGCTACTTTTAAAATAGGGCATAAGTTAGGGTAAAAATGCAGAGTGCACAAGAAAATGCTCCCGGTAAAAACATGGCATTTCAACAAAATCTGTTAATTGGATGAACCGTCTATCCATTTCATCACAGCCGATATGTGACTCTGCCTCACATCTCCCCCATTCTTTCGTACTCTCATTGTTCCTCTTTCATACTCTTCCTTTCTTCTCCTTTTCTTCCCGTCTCTGCCCTTTGCATCAGCATGTTTCACAGCAGGTCTATGCTTGTCCCAGGTGTTTGATCACCTCCCCCTCCATCCTGGGATCTGTCTTTCTGTCTCACTCACTCTCTCTCTCTCTCTCCTATCTGTCCCGCCCTGCGTTCCCCTCCGCTTGTCTAAATCCCCCTGGCGGCAGTGACTAGTGGCGGGCCTGCCGTCCTCTAATCACCCAATGAGCCCACATCCTCTGCACCCACCTCTAGACTCTGCCAGGTTAACTGCACTTAGAAGTAATCCCTAAAGTAACACCCAGAGCTCTTTTTGTGAGCTTCTCCAACAAAAAGAAAACAGAAGGCTATAGAGACACACATAGAAGCAGCGTGTTGATGGTGTTTTGTGCTACTTTTGTTCAGTGCTTCTTTAAATGTTTGGTGAAAGAATATCTTGGGCACCATATATTTAAAAGGTATTCAATAGTGAAGAATACATGTTTTGGGATAATTTCATGTAATTTCATGCCAGC